>NW_027195530.1:0-171151 GCF_038502225.1 Cherax quadricarinatus | reverse complement strand
CATTTTTGGAGGCTGTATAGATAAGGTTGTTTGACGTGTATATTGCAACAGTCTGATTGTTGATCTTGGTATATGTTGTACTGTACTTTATGTTTTATTGTTTGATTACCTGATTGTCCAAGTATATGTTTTTCTATGTTTAATTTTAATATTTTGTAATATGTTATTTTAAATAAAATATAAACAAAAAATTGTCCATTTATTGAGGAATACAGAGACAGACAGTATAATAACCCATGTGACATGTCAAGATATCTTATTAATGAAAATAAGATACCAGATATATTAAGCAAATTTCCTAGTGTGACATTCGCTTTCTTTACTACACTGTTCCCTATCAATTCTCCTGACATGCATGGGTCAAAGAGGATTTCCAGATATCTTACTGAGGAAACTGAAGTGATGGGCTCCCCATTACAGATTAGCCTAGTTATGCATAGCCTAGTTATGGGGAATATATATGATAACTGATGCACGCACGAACAAAGATCACTTACTACTCTCAGGTGACTTCAATATAAATCTCCTACAAGACCAGGACCCACACGTTACTGAATTCACAAACACTGTGAGTAACTGCTTGTTGCTACCAACAGTAACAAAACCTACAAGAGTTACAGAGACTAATATTTCCCTACTAGACCACATCTGAACCAACACCATATCGTCTTTAAAATCAGGCATAATCACAGATAATACCACACACCACTACCCTACCTTCCTCATAACTAATCTAGGCAAATTACCCCAAGACACTACTAAAGTCACTTTCAGACTTCACAATGAGGCAGCCATTAATAACTTCACAACAGCAGTGACAAACATTGACTGGCACACTGAGCTAGAAATCTCTACAGATATTGACGAATGTATTAATAATTTTCTAAAAAAGACCCAATACCTTTATAACAAGCACAGCCCTAAAAAAAAAACTAAACAGATGACAGCTAAGAGACTGAACAGTCCCTGGCTAACACCCAGCATCCTCAAATCCATAAACACAAAGCACTTATATGAAAAACAGTACAGAATGGGCCACATAACCAGAGACCAAACAAAACATTATTCGTCAGCCCTAACCAGCCTGATAAGAAGGGCTAAAAAATTGTATTATGCAAACAGATTATCCAACTTACGAGGTGATATAAAAAAGACCTGGAAAACCCTATCAGAAATTCTAGGAACAAAAAAGATATCACGAAATAGCGAAATTTAATTAACAAAACCAGATGAACCCCAACTCCCACCAACAGAAACAGCAAACAGACTCAATGATTTCTTCTCCACTATAGGAAAAAACCTAGCCAATAAAATCCCAAGCTCAGATACCCCACTCAATGACTACCTCACTGGTAACTACCCGAACACACTGTTCCTAGCTCCGACTAACCCAACTGAAGTCTCCCTTATTATCAACACACTAAAAAACAAGACAGGAGATTTAAATACCTTACCACCCTTTATATACAAAAAAAGCGTCACAAGCGCTATCACCAATCATTGCAACACTCTAACAAATCCATTGAATCCTCTACCTTTCCTACAGTTCTCAAAATAGCAAGGGTTACCCCGAAACATAAAGGAGGAGGCCAAACACACTTGAATTGGGTGACCCGGTGGTCTGGTGGCTAAAGCTCCCGCTTCACACACGGAGGGCCCGGGTTCGATTCCCGGCGGGTGGAAACATTTGACACGTTTCCTTACACCTGTTGTCCTGTTCACCTAGCAGCAAATAGGTACCTGGGTGTTAGTCGACTGGTGTGGGTCGCATCCTGGGGGACAAGATTAAGGACCCCAATGGAAATAAGTTAGACAGTCCTCGATGACGCACTGACTTTCTTGGGTTATCCTGGGTGGCTAACCCTCCGGGGTTAAAAATCCGAACGAAATCTTATCTTATCTTATAACTATAGGCCAATATCCAACTTACACCCTCTCTCTAAAATCTTCGAAAAATTAAGTCATAAGCGAATCTATTCCTGCCTCATCTCCCACAATATACTCAACCCCTGTCAATTTGGGTTCAGGCCTAATAAAAATACTAATGATGCTATTATACACATGCTAGAACACATATACACTGCAATAGAGAAAAAAAGAAGTCCCACTGGGGATCTTCATTGATTTACGTAAAGCTTTTGATACAGTTGACCACGACTTGCTCCACATAAAATTGTCACACTATGGTATAAGAGGGCACTCCCTCAACTACCTAAAGTCATACCTCAGCAACAGAAGCCAATATGTGTACACAAATGGGGCAAACTCTTCCGCACAGCCAATTACAGTTGGTGTTCCACAGGGAAGTTTCTTAGGCCCTCATCTCTTTCTCATATACATAAATGACCTACCAAATGCTTCGCAAATACTCAAACCCACACTATTTGCAGATGACACTACATACGTCTTCTCTCACCCTACCCCAGTCATGCTAGCCAATACTGTAAACACCGAATTACAGAAAATATCTACCTGGATGAGAACTAACAAACTTACACTAAACATTGACAAAACCTACTTCATTCAGATTGGTAAGAGAGCTACTGACGTCCCTCTTAACATAATGATAAACGGATCACCTATCACAAAACTCACATAGGGAAAATTCTTAGGAATCCACCTTGATAATAGACTCAAATTTCATACACATATACAACATATTTCCAAAAAAAAAATCAAGACCGTAGGCATACTATCGAAGATAAGGTACTATGTTCCACAGTCAGGCCTCCTGGCCCTATATCACTCACTTATTTATTCCTATCTCACCTATGGAATTTGTGCATGGGGCTCAACAACAATAAACCATCTCAGACCATTAATTACCCAACAAAAGGCTGCAGTCAGAATGATAACAAATTCTCACTACAGGCAGCACACTCCACCAATATTCAAAACACTAAACCTACTCACCATACAAAACATCCATACTTATTACTGCACCTACTACATACATAGAACACTTAACTCGGATATAAACCCTCCCCTCAAACATCTTGCCAACCTCAACAGAACACATGACCATAACACAAGGCACAGATCACTCTTTGATGTTCCTCGTGTCCATCTCACGCTATGCAAAAACTCAATGCACATAAAAGGCCCTAAAATCTGGAATTCATTACCTGTAAATATAAAAGAAACACTGTCTGTTTATAAATTCAAGTCTCTTCTCAAAAATCACTTACTCACCCACAACTAAATAAATACTGAATAATTGTATCTCATAAATGTCTAACCTGTGACCCAATCAAACTTTGTTATTTTTTAATTACATTACCTAACAGAATACTCCATTCTACTGATTGCACAATAACACAGTAAATGACCATATGACCTGTCTTTGTAATACTCATTTGTGCTTAATTGTTATCTGTTTACAATAATGGTTTTACCATCATTGCTTAGTTAATCTTAAGATAATTTTAAGCCTGCCCATAATGCTCTGCATACAAGGGGCTTTAGCATGTTGCACTGTAATAACTGTATTCCTTTGTACTTCTCTGTATCATGTTCAAATTATTAAATAAATAAATAAATAAATAAGATAAGGATGAAGGCCTAGCGACAGTACGAAAATGACCCGAAGCTGTTGTATAGCCACATCAGGAGGAATAAATAAGTTTATTCAGGTATACACAAATACAGTAACATAGATTATCATACATAGCAGCATATGTGTAAAGTACCTAGGATAACTCAAAAAAGTTAGACAAAGTGACTTATTTTTGTTGGGGTCTTTACTTATTTCCAGTCAAGGACCAAGTAGTCAGGCTAAGGAAGGAAGGAAGGAAGGTGGGGGAGCTCACTAGAAACAACCATGAAGTATGTGAGGAGCTCAACCTGAGATTTAAGGAGGTATTTACAGTGGAGACAGAAAGGACTCCAGGAAGTCAGAATACAGGGTTACAACAACACAGAATATACCAACAAGTGCTGGATGAAATACACACAACCGAGGAGGAGGTGAAGAAGCTGCTAAGTGAACTTGATACCTCATAGGCAGCAGGACCGGACATCTCTCCATGGGTCCTTGGAGAGGGAGCAGAGACTCTGTGTGTGCCACTAACAACAATTTTCAACACATCCAATGAAACTGGGCAACTACCTGAGGTATGAAAGACAGCAAATGTAATCCCCATTTTTAGAAAAGAGACAGACACGAGGCACTAAACTACAGACCAGTGTCACTGATGTGTTTAGCATGCAAAGTCATGGAGAAAATTATCAGGAGGAAAGCTTATAAACGGAACATGCTTATAAACGGCAACCAATACAAATTCAGGGAAGGAGAGTCCTGTGTGACAAACCTACTGGAGTTTTATGACATGGTAACGAAAGTAAGACAAGAGAGGGAGGGGTGAGTAGATTGCATTTTCTTGCACCGTAAGACCTTCTACAGAGTTCCTCACAAGAGGTTAGTGAAAAAACTTGAGGATCAGGCACGCACAACAGGAAGGTCACTGCAGTGGATCAAAGAATACCTGACAGGAAGGCAACAACGAATCATGGTATGTGACGAGGTGTCAGAGTGGGCTCCTGTGACGAGCTTGGCTCCACAGGGGTCAATCCCATCGCCAGTGCTATTTTTGGTATATATAAATGACATGATGGAAGGGGTAGACTCAGAAGCATCCCTCTTTACAGATGGTGTGAAGTTAATGAGGAGACTTAAATCAAATGAGGATCAGGCAGGACTACAAAGAGATCTGGACAGGCTGCAAGCCTGGTCCAGCAACTGGCTTCTCGAATTTAACCCAGCTAAATGCAAAGTAATGAAGATCGGGGAAGAGCAAAGAAGACGGTAGACAAAGTATGGGTTCAGTGACCAAAGACTGCAAACCTCACTCAAGGAAAAGGATCTTGGGGTGAGTATAATACCGAGCACATCTCCTGAGGCACACGTCAACCAGATAACTCCTGTAGCATATGGGCGCCTGGCAAACCTGAGAAGAGCATTCCGATACCTCAGTTAGGAATCGATTAAGACTCTACACCGTGTACGTCAGGCCCATACTGGAGTATGCAGCACCAGTTTGGAACCCACACCTGGTCAAGAATGTCAAGAAATTAGAGAAAGTGCAAAGGTTTGTAATAAGGTTAGTCCCGGAGCTCATGGGAATGTCCTACGAAGAAAGGTTGAGGGAAATCGGACTGACGACACTGGAGGACAGAAGGGTCAGGGAAGACATGATAACGACATACAAAATACTGCGTGGAATAGATAAGGTGGACAAAGACAGGATGTTCCAGAGAGGGGGCACAGAAACAAGGGGTCAGAATTGGAAGCTGAAGACTCAGACGAGTCACAGGGACGTTAGGAAGTATTTCTTCAGTCATAGAGTCGTCAAGAAGTGGAATAGCCTAGCAAGTGATGTAGTGGAGGGAGGAACTATACATAGCGTCAAAACGAGGTATGACAAACCTCAGGGAGCAGAGAGGGAGAGAGGATCTAGTAACGATCAGTGAAAAGGCGGGGCCAGGAGCTGAGTCTCGGCCCCTGCAACCACAGTTAGGTGAGTACAGCTTGAAAATATTTTTGGAAGGTGTTATCAAAACAGTACAACACCTGAGGTGTTTCCCAACACCGAGGTTACATCCTTGACTAACTTTGCATGTCCCTGGTTTGTTTGGGCGAGAACAAAAATTGTTGACGGTCGAGAGGCTTATCGTACAAGGAAAACGATAAACATTTAACAGTTTTGTCACTCAGATGTAACAACTGTTACAGCATGTTGCAGCCATGAGAGGACAATACAAAAAATCAACAGTAGTCTCAATTTGTAACTCAGAATTTTAAAACGAGTCATTCACCTTCAGAACACAGCCGGGGTAACATCGGCCTTCCAGCCGGTGATAGACGTAGAAGGTAAGTGAATTAACTATTACAGTTAGCGATAAAGGACGGTTAAATTCATTTATTTCTGAAATCTGTGTGAGTGAAGAATTGTGTTGTGTTACTGTACCGGTCTTTTGTCTTACTGTACTGGTCTTCTGTGTTACTCTACTGGTCTGTTACTGTACTGGTCTTCCGTGTTACTGTACTGGTCTTCTGTGTTACTGTACTGGTCTTCTGTGTTACTGTACTGGTCTTCTGTGTTACTGTACTGGTCTTCTGTGTTACTGTACTGGTCTTCTGTGTTACTGTACTGGTCTTCTGTGTTACTGTACTGGTCTTCTGTGTTACTGTACTGGTCTTCTGTGTTACTGTACTGGTCTTCTGTGTTGCTGTACTGGTCTTCTGTGTTACTGTACTGGTCTTCTGTGTTACTGTACTGGTCTTCTGTGTTACTGTACTGGTCTTCTGTGTTACTGTACTGGTCTTCTGTGTTACTGTACTGGTCTTCTGTGTTACTGTACTGGTCTTCTGTGTTACTGTACTGGTCTTCTGTGTTACTGTACTGGTCTTCTGTGTTACTGTACTGGTCTTCTGTGTTACTGTACTGGTCTTCTGTGTTACTGTACTGGTCTTCTGTGTTACTGTACTGGTCTTCTGTGTTACTGTACTGGTCTTCTGTGTTACTGTACTGGTCTTCTGTGTTACTGTACTGGTCTTCTGTGTTACTGTACTGGTCTTCTGTGTTACTGTACTGGTCTTCTGTGTTACTGTACTGGTCTTCTGTGTTACTGTACTGGTCTTCTGTGTTACTGTACTGGTCTTCTGTGTTACTGTACTGGTCTTCTGTGTTACTGTACTGGTCTTCTGTGTTACTGTACTGGTCTTCTGTGTTACTGTACTGGTCTTCTGTGTTACTGTACTGGTCTTCTGTGTTACTGTACTGGTCTTCTGTGTTACTTTACTGGTCTTCTGTGTTACTGTACTGGTCTTCTGTGTTACTGTACTGGTCTTCTGTGTTACTGTACTGGTCTTTGTGTTAATGTACTGGTCTTCTGTGTTACTGTACTGGTCTTCTGTGTTAATGTACTGGTCTTCTGTGTTACTGTACTGGTCTTCTGTGTTAATGTACTGGTCTTCTGTGTTAATGTACTGGTCTTCTGTGTTAATGTACTGGTCTCTTACTGTACTCGTCTTCTGTGTTACTGTACTGGTCTTCTATGTTATTGTACTGGTCTTCTGTGTTAATGTACTGGTCTTCTGTGTTACTGTACTGGTCTTCTGTGTTAATGTACTGGTCTTCTTTGTTACCGTACTGGTCTTCTGGGTTACTGTACTGGTCTTCTGTGTTAATGTACTGGTCTTCTGTGTTAATGTACTGGTCTTCTGTGTTAATGTACTGGTCTTCTGTGTTAATGTACTGGTCTTCTGTGTTAATGTACTGGTCTTCTGTGTTACTGTACTGGTCTTCTGTGTTAATGTACTGGTCTCTTACTGTACTGGTCTTCTGTGTTAATGTACTGGTCTCCTGTGTTACTGTACTGGTCTTCTGTGTTACTGTACTCGTTTTCTGTGCTAATGTACTGGTCTCTTACAGTACTGGTCTTCTGTGTTAATGTACTGGTCTCTTACTGTACTGGTCTTCTGTGTTAATGTACTGGTCTCTTACTGTACTGGTCTTCTGTGTTACTGTACTTGTCTTCTGTGTTAATGTACTGGTCTTCTGTGTTACTGTACTGGTCTTCTGTGTTAATGTACTGGTCTTCTGTGTTAATGCACTGGTCTTCTGTGTTACTGTACTCGTTTTCTGTGCTAATGTACTGGTCTCTTACTGTACTGGTCTTCTGTGTTAATGTACTGGTCTCTTACTGTACTGGTCTTCTGTGTTACTGTACTTGTCTTCTGTGTTAATGTACTGGTCTTCTGTGTTACTGTACTGGTCTTCTGTGTTAATGTACTGGTCTTCTGTGTTACTGTACTGGTCTTCTGTGTTACTGTACTGGACTTCTGTGTTACTGTACTGGTCTTCTGTGTTACTGTACTGGTCTTCTGTGTTACTGTACTGGTCTTCTGTGTTACTGTACTGGTCTTCTGTGTTACTGTACTGGTCTTCTGTGTTAATGTACTGGTCTTCTGTGTTACTGTACTGGTCTTCTGTGTTACTGTACTGGTCTTCTGTGTTACTGTACTGGTCTTCTGTGTTACTGTACTGGCCTTCTGTGTTAATGTACTGGTCTTCTGTGTTACTGTACTGGTCTTCTGTGTTAATGTACTGGTCTTCTGTGTTACTGTACTGGTCTTCTGTGTTAATGTTCTGGTCTTCTGTGTTAATGTACTGGTCTTCTGTGTTACTGTACTGGCCTTCTGTGTTAATGTACTGGTCTTCTGTGTTACTGTACTGGTCTTCTGTGTTAATGTTCTGGTCTTCTGTGTTAATGTACTGGTCTTCTGTGTTTCTGTACTGGTCTTCTGTGTTACTGTACTGATCTTCTGTGTTAATGTTCTGGTCTTCTGTGTTAATGTACTGGTCTTCTGTGTTACTGTACTGGTCTTCTGTGTTACTGTACTGGCCTTCTGTGTTAATGTACTGGTCTTCTGTGTTAATGTACTGGTCTTCTGTGTTACTGTACTGGTCTTCTGTGTTAATGTACTGGTCTTCTGTGTTACTGTACTGGTCTTCTGTGTTACTGTACTGGTCTTCTGTGTTAATGTACTCGTCTTCTGTGTTACTGTACTGGTCTTCTGTGTTACGGTACTGGTCTTGTGTGTTACTGTACTGGTCTTCTGTGTTAATGTACTGGTCTTCCGTGTTAATGTACTGGTCTTCTGTGTTAATGTACTGGTCTTCTGTGTTAATGTACTCGTCTTCTGTGATACTGTACTTGTCTTTTGTGTTACTGTACTGGTCTTCTGTGTTAATGTACTGGTCTTCTGTGTTACTGTACTGGTCTTCTGTGTTAATGTACTCGTCTTCTGTGTTACTGTACTGGTCTTCTGTGTTAATGTACTGGTCTCTTACTGTACTGGTCTTCTGTGTTAATGTACTGGTCTTCTGTGTTAATGCACTGGTCTCTTACTGTACTGGTCTTCTGTGTTACTGTACTGGTCTTCTGTGTTAATGTACTGGTCTCTTACTGTACTGGTCTTCTGTGTTACTGTACAAGTCTTCTGTGTTAATATACTGGTCTTCTGTGTTAATGTACTGATCTTCTATGTTACTGTACTGGTCTTCTGTGTTACTGTACTGGTCTTCTGTGTTACTGTACTGGTCTGTGTTATTGTACTGGTCTGTGTTTCTGTACTGATCTGTTACTGTACTGGTCTGTGTTACTGTACTGGTCTGTGTTACTGTACTGGTCTTCTATGCTACTGTACTTGTCTGTGTTACTGTACTAGTTTGCTACTGTACTGGTCTTCCGTGTTACTGTACTGGTCTTCTGTGTTACTGTACTGGTCTTCTGTGTTACTGTACTGGTCTTCTGTGTTACTGTACTGGTCTTCTGTGTTACTGTACTGGTCTTCCGTGTTACTGTACTGGTCTTCTGTGTTACTGTACTGGTCTTCTGTGTTACTGTACTGGTCTTCTGTGTTACTGTACTGGTCTTTGTGTTACTGTACTCGTAACTTCAGAAGTAGTAGTCACTGTAGGTACCAGTCATGTACCTAACTTCAGAAGTAGTAGTCACTGTAGGTACCAGTCATGTACCTAACTTCAGAAGTAGTAGTCACTGTAGGTACCAGTCATGTACCTAACTTCAGAAGTAGTAGTCATTGTAGGTACCAGTCATGTACCTAACTTCAGAAGTAGTAGTCACTGTAGGTACCAGTCATGTACCTAACTTCAGAAGTAGTAGTCACTGTAGGTACCAGTCATGTACCTATCAGTGAAGTTTATAATACAAGAATCACTAAAACAGTTCCTCCTCTAATGATATATAATGATGAAAAATGTAATGAATTTGTGTTAAGTAAAGGAACTCAAGGTGCTGGAGATATTCGTTAAATGTAATATTAATGATAATAATAATAATAATAAATCTTTATTTCTATAAGTACACGTACACTGTAGACAGCTTTAGCTGACATCAGTGACATACTACTATATAGAAAGCCTCTTGTTATGCTGAGCATTTCCCGCAAATTAGGTCGGTTTTGTCCCAGGATGCGACCCTGTTTTAGTGAGCCTGTACATAGTGTGTCCTCACTTTTCAGTTCTTAGCTGACAGGAGTTGAACCTGGGGTAGTCTTCTGTTGCTGAAGTCCATCCACTTGAAAGTTCGACGAGTTCAGAGAGGCTCTTCTGCATATCACTGTTGTAACGTTTGTTTATTTGAGATACTGTTGCCTTCACCAGTTTCAGCTTCAGTAACAGAAACATTCAGTGGGATCCTAAATGAAACATAATTGGAAGATATCCTGAGCAACACGGATTCAAACCTTTGCCTGAAAAGAAACAGCTCTGTGTAACTTAAGGCACATTCCCCTAATAGAAAAGAAGAGAAGATGTAAAGTAGAGAGAGAGAGAGAGACACCCTCTAGAGGTAAAGGTGAAGACACACAAGGCTGCTAGAAGGGGCTTGTCTATCTGAAATACACAAGAAGACACTGGCCAGAAACAGAAAATATCAAACATAAACTTAAGGAATCATACAAGAGCCAAGAAACACATGAAGAACTTCAAGCAATAAATGAAATTGAAAGAAACCTAAAATACTTATTTTCGTGTACCAAATCTAGAGCAAAAACCACATCCAATATTGGGCCTTTGATTAAACCAAATGAAACTTATAGTACAGATTATAGTAAACAAATGAGTGAGATATTGAACTCCCAGTATAACTCTGGGTTTAGTGAGCTGTTACTCGGACTAATGGTCGATAATCTAAATGATTTTTAATGACCAAGACTCAAAATTTGGTAAATTCAAGAATTTCTGATATAATCCTAAGACCACATGACTTCGTAAAAAAACAGTAAATAACATGCTCATACACCGTGCTCCAGGCCTTAAATATTCTATGGAGAGGGGCGCCACTAGCACGATAAGAGACAACACAATAAGTGTCAGGGGCCCAAGACTGTTCAACTGCCTCCCAGCATACTTAAGGAGGATTATCAATAGACCCCTGGCTGTTTTCAAGAAGGCACTGGAGAGGCACCTAAAGTCGGTACCTGACCAGCCGGTCTGTGGCTCGTACGTCGGATTGCATGCAGCCAGCAGTAACAGCCTGGTTGATCAGGCTCTGATCCACCAGGAGGCCTGGTCAAAGACCGGGCCGCGGGGGCGTTGAACCCCGGAACTCCCTCCAGTTAAACTCCAGGTAAACTATATACACTATGTACAACAATAGGTATTAGTGCACTCCACGGTAAGCAAGCAGAATAGAAGCCACAAGATAGCAGACTGTGCTTCAACCAGCTCTAGAATGGGAATGACAAGGGCAGACAGGAGAGCGGTACCCACATAACCTCTGCGATTGCCAAAACCATCTTCTCGTTGGCTGGAACCTGGGTACTGATTGAACGACGGGGCCCCATCATCAACCCTTAGCTCCTGGTTTGCTGGTTGGGGAGATAGCCTGTCAATGAGGGTTTACCTGGAGTTTACCTGGAGAGAGTTTCGGGGGTCAACGCCCCTGCGGCCCGGTCTGTGACCAGGCCTCCTGGTGGATCAGCCCCTGATCAACCAGGCTGTTGCTGCTGGCTGCACGCAAACCAACGTACGAGCCACAGCCCGGCTGATCAGGAACTGACTTTAGGTGCTTGTCCAGTGCCAGCTTGAAGACTGCCAGGGGTCTGTTGGTAATCCCCCTTATGTGTGCTGGGAGGCAGTTGAACAGTCTCGGGCCCCTGACACTTATTGTATGGTCTCTCAACGTGCTAGTGACACCCCTGCTTTTCATTGGGGGGATGGTGCATCGTCTGCCAAGTCTTTTGCTTTCGTAGTGAGTGATTTTCGTGTGCAAGTTCGGTACTAGTCCCTCTAGGATTTTCCAGGTGTATATAATCATGTATCTCTCCCTCCTGCGTTCCAGGGAATACAGGTTTAGAAACCTCAAGCGCTCCCAGTAATTGAGGTGTTTTATCTCCGTTATGCGCGCCGTGAAAGTTCTCTGTACATTTTCTAGGTCGGCAATTTCACCTGCCTTGAAAGGTGCTGTTAGAGTGCAGCAATATTCCAGCCTAGATAGAACAAGTGACCTGAAGAGTGTCATCATGGGCTTGGCCTCCCTAGTTTTGAAGGTTCTCATTATCCATCCTGTCATTTTTCTAGCAGATGCGATTGATACAATGTTATGGTCCTTGAAGGTGAGATCCTCCGACATAATCACTCCCAGGTCTTTGACGTTGGTGTTTCGCTCTATTTTGTGGCCAGAATTTGTTTTGTACTCTGATGAAGATTTAATTTCCTCATGTTTACCATATCTGAGTAATTGAAATTTCTCATCGTTGAACTTCATATTGTTTTCCGCAGCCCACTGAAAGATTTGGTTGATGTCCGCCTGGAGCCTTGCAGTGTCTGCAATGGAAGACACTGTCATGCAGATTCGGGTGTCATCTGCAAAGGAAGACACGGTGCTGTGGCTGACATCCTTGTCTATGTCGGATATGAGGATGAGGAACAAGATGGGAGCTAGTACTGTGCCTTGTGGAACAGAGCTTTTCACCGTAGCTGCCTCGGACTTTACTCTGTTGACGACTACTCTCTGTGTTCTGTTAGTGAGGAAATTATAGATCCATCGACCGACTTTTCCTGTTATTCCTTTAGCACGCATTTTGTGCGCTATTACGCCATGGGTGTGTACATGCGCCGAATAAAGGTTACATACTCTTTGCATGCCACACCCCCACCCCGAGAAGGCTCAGGATTAGGCTCCCACCTCCCAGTGGTAACCGTGCCGCCATGGCACCAAATAATGGGACCACCTTTCCTCTCAACCATCTAACTCTTAGATAGAGCTCAGCTTTATTCATGACAAAAAGTCAAACCCTAAACTCAGAGTGAGACAGCAGACAGTCGGGCTAACATAGGTCCAAGACACGGGCGGATGGTAGCTCATGTCTCCTCACTTTGTTTATTTATTTATTTATTTATTTATTTTATGTCTTCGCAAACAGAACATTGAGATTTTATATTTACAATAGTGGGTTGCATTGCAAAGAGAGCCTCTATTATGCCTAGGCATTATGGGCCAACTTAAC
This sequence comes from Cherax quadricarinatus, assembly GCF_038502225.1. Lineage (NCBI taxonomy): Eukaryota > Metazoa > Arthropoda > Malacostraca > Decapoda > Parastacidae > Cherax > Cherax quadricarinatus. Next base: position 158,112 of record NW_027195530.1, on the reverse strand, counting down.
ATTATTGGCTGACAGACTACTTAACACTAAGGATTATATCATAGTTGTACAGTAGGACAGTAATTATTTCATAGTTGTACAGTAGAATATTAATTATAAATGAATCAAAATTTGTATAATACAAAGATATATTCATATATTCTAAAATGCTTATTGTGAAAAACAATGGTTCAATTATATTTCTGTCAACAATGGATAAAAGGTTTACTGTGATTGTTTCAGTTATGATGTGGGAGTACATAGGTGAGTAAATGTGTACTGAGTATTTAACATTTAGTCTAGGGTGATTAAGTGGCTTTTGAGAAGAGTCTTAAATTGATTTTCAGACTGGGTTACTTCAATATCTTCTGGTAGTGAATTCCATATTTTAGGGCCCTTTATGTGCATAGAGTTTTTACATAGTGTGATATGAACACGAGGTATATCAAAAAGAGATCTGTGTCTTGTGGTCATGTGTCCTGTGTAGGTTGGTGAGGAGAAGTTTGAGTGGAGGGTTGATATTTGCGTGTATTGTTCTGTGTATGTAGTAGGCACATGAATAAGTATGGATGTTCTCAATGGTGAGCAGATTCAGACTTTTGAAAATTGGTGGAGTATGCTGGCGGGAGTGGGAATTTGTTAGCTTACTGCTACCTTTTGCTGGGTTATTAGGGGTTTCAGGTGATTGGATGTTGTTGATCCCCATGCACAAATTCCATAAGTAAGATAAGGGTATGTGAGTGAATGGTACAGTGCCAGGAGAGCTGATTGTGGAACGTAGTACCTTATCTTTGATAGTATGCCTACAGTCTTGCAGATTTTCTTGGTGATTTGTTGTATGTGTGTCCGGAAATTAAGGCTACTGTCAAGGTGGATACCTAAGAATTTTCCCTCTGTGAGTCTTGTGACTGATGATCCATTTATCGTTATGTTAATCGGATCATTTGCAGCTTTGTTTCCAAACTGAATGAAATAGGTTTTATCGGCATTCAGTTTATTAGTCATCATCCAGGCAGATATTTTTTGTAATTCAGCATTGACTGCGTTTGCTAGTATGACTGTGTTTGGGTGGGAAAAGACATATGTAGTGTCATCTGCAAGTAATATGGGTTTGAGTAGCTGTGATGCATTCGGTAGATCATTGATGTAAATGAGAAAGAGGAGTGATCCAAGGACGCTTCCTTGTGGGACTCCGACTGTGATTGGGTGGGTGGAAGAGTTTGCATCATTTGCATACACATATTGAGTTCTGTTACTAAGGTATGACTTTAGGTAGTTGAGGGAGTGGCCTCTTATACCATAGTGCGTTAATTTGGAGTACAGCAGTTCATGGTCGACTGTATCGAAAGCTTTACGTAAATCAGTGAAAATGCCCAGCGGGACTTCTTTCTTTTCAAGTGCGGTATATATATTAGTTCTAGCATGTGTATGATAGCATCATTCGTGCTTTTATTATTCCTGAATCCAAACTGACAAGGGTTTAATATGTTGTGTGAGACGAGGTAGGAATAGACCCGTCTATGAATTAATTTTTCAAAGATTTTAGAGAGCAGTGTAAGTTAGATATTGGTCTATAGTTATTCAAGTCAGCTTGGTCACCTTTATGGATCGGAGTGACCCTTACTATTTTGAGGATTGTTGGGAAGGTAGATGATTCAATGGATTTGTTAAAGAGCGTTGCAATAATTGGTGACAATACTTGAGAAGCTTTTTTGTACATAAAAGCAGGCAAGTTGTTTATGTCTCCTGCCTTATTTTTAAGAGTGTTTATGATGAGTGTAACTTCTATGGGGTTGGTTGGAGCTAGGAATAGCGTATTTGGGTAGATACCTATGAGGTAGTCTGATGGACGGGTGTTTATGCTTCTTATTTTGTTTGCTAGATTTTTTCCAATGGTGGAGAAGAAAACATTAAGTCTGTTTTCTGTTTCAGTAAGTGTGAGTAGGGGTTCATCTGATTTTGTTAGTTTGATTGTTTTGTTTTTGGATAACTATATAGTTCCAAGAATTTCAGATAGAGTTTTCCAGGTTTTTTTCATATCACCTTTGATGTTATATAATCTATTTTCATAATACAATTTTTTGATCACCTTATCAGGTTGGTAAGTGCTGACGAGTAACTTTTCGACTGTTCTCTAGTTATTTGACCCATTCTATACTGTTTTTCATATTTGTGCTTTGTGTTAATGGATTTGAGGATGCTTGGTGTTAGCCAGGGATTATTCACTCTCTTTGCAGTGATCTGTTTAGTTTTTTTTTGTGGCAATGTTTGTCATAGAGACATTGGGCTTTGTTTAGAAAATTATTTATACATTCATTCATATCTGTATGTGTTTCGAGCTCATTTTGCCAATCGATGTTATTCATAGCTGCTATAAAGTTGTTTACTGCTGTCTCGTTATGTAGTCTGAAGGGGGATAAAAAACCGTGTGTGTACTCACATATTTGTGGTTGCAGGGGTCGAGTCTTAGCTCCTGGCCCCGCCTCTTCACCGGTTGTGTGTGTGTGTATGTGTGTGTGTGTGTGTGTGTGTGTGTGCATACTCACCTATTTGTACTCACCTATTTGTGGTTGCAGGGGTCGAGTCACAGCTCCTGGCCCCGCCTCTTCGCTGATTGCTACTAGGTCCTCTCTATCCCTGCCCCATGAGCTCTATCATACCTCGCCTTAAAACTATGTATGGTTCCCGCCTCCACTACGTCACTTTCTAGGCTATTCCACGGCCTGACTACTCTATGACTGAAGAAATACTTCCTAACATCCCTTTGATTCATCCGAGTCTTCAACTACCAATTGTGACCTCTTGTGTCCGTGTCCCATCTCTGGAACATCCCGTCTTTGTCCACCTTGTCTATTCCGCGCAGTATTTTATATGTCGTTATCATGTCTCCCCTGACCCTCCTGTCCTTCAGTGTCGTCAGGCCGATTTCCCTCAACCTTTCTTCGTAGGACAATCCCCGTAGCTCTGGGACTAACCTTGTCGCAAACCTTTGTACTTTCTCTAGTTTCTTGACGTGCTTTATCAAGTGCGGGTTCCAAATAGGTGCTGCATACTCCAGTATGGGCCTGACATACACGGTGTACAGTGTCTTGAACGATTCCTTACTAAGGTATCGGAATGCTGTTCTCAGGTTTGCCAGGCGCCCATATGCTGCAGCAGTTATCTGATTGATGTGTGCTTCCGGAGACATGCTCGGTGTTATACTCACCCCAAGATCTTTCTCCTTGAGTGAGGTTTGTAGTCTTTGGCCACCTAGCCTATACTCTGTCTGTGGTCTTCTGTGCCCTTCCCCTATCTTCATGACTTTGCATTTGGCAGGATTAAATTCGAGAAGCCATTTGCTGGACCAGGTGTCCAGTCTGTCCAGGTCTCTTTGAAGTCCTGCCTGGTCCTCATCTGATTTAATTCTCCTCATTAACTTCACATCATCTGCAAACAGGGACACTTCTGAGTCTAACCCTTCCATCATGTCGTTCACATATACCAAAAATAGCACTGGTCCTAGGACCGACCCCTGTGGGACCCCGCTCGTCACAGGTGCCCACTGTGATACATCATTACGTACCATGACTCGTTGTTGCCTCCCTGTCAGGTATTCTCTGGCCCATTGCAGTGCCCTTCCTGTTATATGCGCCTGATGCTCTAGCTTCTGCACTAATCTCTTGTGAGGAACTGTGTCGAAGGCCTTCTTGCAGTCCAAGAAGATGCAATCAACCCACCCCTCTCTCTCGTGTCTTACTTCTGTTATTTTATCATAAAACTCCAGAAGGTTTGTGACACAGGATTTGCCTTCCATGAATCCGTGCTGGTTGGCATTTATACTCTTGTTCCGTTCCAGGTGCTCCACCACTCTCCTCCTGATAATCTTCTCCATAACTTTGCATACTATACACGTCAATGACAGAGGTCTATAGTTTAGTGCCTCTTTTCTGTCTCCTTTTTTAAAAATGGGAACTACATTTGCCGTCTTCCATACCTCAGGTAGTTGCCCAGTTTCCAGGGACGTGTTGAAGATTGTGGTAAGTGACATGCACAACATATCTGCTCCCTCTCTAAGGACCCATGGGGAGATGTCCAGTCCCATTGCCTTTGAGGTATCGATGTCCCTTAGCAGTTTCTTCACCTCCTCCTCATCTGTATGTATGTCGTCCAACACTTGTTGGTGTATTCCTTGCTGGTGTCCCCATCTGGTCTGGCCCCCCAGAGTCCTTCCTGTCTCTACTGTAAATACTTCCTTAAATCTCGTGTTGAGCTCCTCACATACCTCTTGATCGTTTCTTGTGAGTTCTCCACCTTCTTTCCTCAGCCTTATCACCTGGTCCTTGACTGTTGTCTTCCTCCTAATGTGGCTATACAGCAGTTTCGGGTCAGATTTGACTTTCGATGCTATGTTGTTTTCATACTGTCGCTGGGCCTCCCTCCTTATCTGTGCATACTCGTTTCTGGCTCTTCTACTAATCTCCTTGTTTTCCTGGGTCCTATGCCTCCTGTACCTTTTCCATTCCATTTCCATTTTGTGTGTGTGTGTGTGTGTGTGTGTGTGTGTGTGTGTGTGTGTGTGTGTGTGTGTGTGTGTGTGTGTGTTTGTGTGTGTGTGTGTGTGTGTGTTTGTGAGTGTGTGTACTCACCTAATTGTACTCACCTAATTGTGGTTGCAGGGGTCGAGACTCAGCTCCTGGCCCCGCCTCTTCACTGATCGCTACTGGACCCTCTCTCTCTCTCTGCTTCCTGAGCTTTGTCATACCTCTTCTTAAAACTATGTATGGTTCCTGCCTCCACTACTTCACTTGCTAGGCTATTCCACTTGCTGACAACTCTATGACTGAAGAAATACTTCCTAACGTCCCTGTGACTCGTCTGAGTCTTCAGCTTCCAGTTGTGACCCCTTGTCCCTGTGTCCCCTCTCTGGAACATCCTATCTCTGTCCACCTTGTCTATTCCCCGCAGTATCTTGTATGTCGTTATCATGTCTCCCCTGACCCTTCTGTCCTCCAGTGTCGTCAGTCCGATTTCCCTTAACCTTTCCTCGTACGACATTCCCTTGAGCTCTGGGACTAGCCTTGTTGCAAACCTTTGTACTTTCTCTAACTTCTTGACGTGCTTGACCAGGTGTGGGTTCCAGACTGGTGCTGCATACTCCAGTATGGGCCTAACATACACAGTGTACAGTGTCTTGAACGAATCCTTATTAAGGTATCGGAACGCTATTCTCAGGTTTGCCAGGCGCCCGTATGCTGCAGCGGTTATTTGGTTGATGTGTGCCTCCGGTGATGTGCTCGGTGTTATGATCACCCCAAGGTCTTTCTCCCTGAGTGAGGTCTGTAGTCTTTGTCCACCTAGCCTATACTCTGTCTGCGGTCTTCTTTGCCCCTCCCCAATCTTCATGACTTTGCATTTGGCTGGATTGAATTCGAGAAGCCAGTTACTGGACCACAAGTCCAGCCTCTCCAGGTCTCTTTGCAGTCCTGCCTCATCCTCGTCCGATTTAATTCTTCTCATCAACTTCACGTCATCTGCGAACAGGGACACTTCAGAGTCTATTCCTTCCATCATGTCGTTCACATATATCAAAAATAGCACTGGTCCTAGAACTGACCCCTGTGGGACCCCGCTCGTAACAGGCGCCCACTGTGATACCTCTTCACGTACCATGACTCGTTGCTGCCTCCCTGTCAGGTATTCCCTTATCCATTGCAGTGCCCTTCCTTTTACGTGTGCCTGATCCTCCAGCTTCTGCACTAATCTCTTGTGGGGAACTGTGTCAAAGGCCTTCCTGCAGTCTAGGAAAACACAATCTACCCAACCCTCTCTCTCGTGTCTTACTTCTGTTACCTTGTCATAAAACTCCAGGAGGTTTGTGATACAAGATTTGCCTTCCATGAACCCATGCTGGTTTTCATTTATAATCTTGTTCCTTTCCAGGTGTTCGACCACTCTCCTCCTGATAATCTTCTCCATGACTTTGCACACAATACATGTCAGAGACACAGGTCTGTAGTTTAGTGCCTCGTTTCTGTTTCCTTTCTTAAATATGGGGACTACATTAGCTGTCTTCCATTTCTCAGGTAGTTGCCCAGTTTCAAGGGATGTGTTGAAGATTGTGGTTAGAGGCACACACAGCATCTCTGCTCCTTCTCTAAGGACCCATGGGGAGATGTTGTCCGGTCCCATCGCCTTTGAGGTGTCAAGGTCACTTAAGAGCTTCTTCACCTCCTCCTCAGTTGTTCGTATGTCATCCAACACTTGTTGGTATATTCCCTCTTGATGTTCCCTTCTGTGCTGTCTTCCCACAGCCCTTCCTGTCTCTACTGTAAAAACTTCCTTAAATCTCCTGTTCAGCTCCTCACATACCTCCTGATCATTTCTTGTGAGTTCTCCACCTTCTCTCCTTAATCTGATCACCTGGTCTTTGACTGTTGTCTTCCTCCTGATGTGGCTATACAACGGTTTCTGGTCAGTCTTGATTCTCGATGCTATGTCATTTTCATACTGTCGCTGGGCCTCCCTCCTTACCTGTGCGTACTCATTCCTGGCTCTGTGACTGATCTCCCTATTTTCGTGTGTTCTCTGCCTTCTGTACTTTTTCCATTCTCTATTGCACTTTGTTTTTGCCTCCTTACACCGTCGGGTAAACCAGGGGCTTGTTCTGGTCTTCCCGTTGTTACTGTTGCCCTTGGGAATGAACCTTTCCACTGCCTCCTTGCATTTTGTTGCTACATATTCCATCATTTCATTTACTGGCTTTCCTGCCAGTTCTCTGTCCCACTGGACCTCCCGCAGGAAGTTCTTCAACCCTATGTAGTCCCCTCTTTTATAGTCAGGCTTTTCCCATTCTACTCCTGTTATTCTCTCCACTTGCAGCTCTACTATGTATTCAAAGCACAGAACCACGTGGTCGCTAGCTCCTAGGGGACTCTCATACTTGATGTCCTCAATGTCTGAGCTGCCCAGGGTGAACACAAGGTCCAATCTTGCTGGTTCATCCTCCCCTCTCACTCTGGTAGTGTCCTTAACATGTTGGTGCATGAGGTTTTCCAGCACCACGTCCAACATCCTGGCTCTCCATGTTTCGGGACCCCCATGTGGCTCCAGGTTTTCCCAGTCAATCTCCCTGTGATTGAAATCCCCCATAACCAGCAACTTTGCTCTGCTGGAGTGAGCTCTTCTTGCCACCTCAGCAAGTGTGTCCACCATTGCTCTGTTGCTCTCTTCATATTCCTCTCTTGGCCTCCTGCAGTTCTGTGGTGGATTATACATCACTGCAATGACCACTTTGTGTTCCCCAGACTGAAGTGTACCTGCTATGTAGTCTCTTTCTCCCGTCTCATCTATTCCTTCCATTTTCTCGAATTTCCATATGTTTTTTTTATGAGCAGAGCAACCCCACCTCTCCCCCAGCCCCTTCTATCTTTCCTCATGATCTGGTATCCTGGTGGGAAGATTGCATCTGTTATTGTCTCCATGAGTTTTGTTTCTGTAACTGCTATGATGTCTGGGGACTTCTCATTGATTCTTTCTTGCCATTCCTCATGTTTATTCGTTAATCCATCTGCATTTGTGTACCAAACCTTCAACTTCTGTTCTAATACTGTAACTGTAACTGTGTGTGTGTGTGTGTGTGTGTGTGTGTGTGTGTGTGTGTGTGTGTGTGTGTGTGTGTGTGTGTGTGTGTGTGTGTGTATGTGACTCAACAATCAATATTTGCACAAATAACTCATTACAGTTGTGACCGTAGCTCTTTTGTTTACCGTCCGATTTCCTCCAGTTTTGGTACACAAGACAAAGTGTTTTCACTCTTTCTTGAAAATATTTATCAAAAATATACCTCAAACAACAACTGAGAAAAGACTGAAAAAGGACTGATTTACTGAAAATGCCCTTGTGGCCAAATTTATTCCTATATGGGACGACGTAAGGTTGTTTGGACACTTGGTGCCGAGAGAACAATGCTTATACGTACTTACCCCAGAACCAGAACCCCAGTTTGTTAGTTCCTGGAATGTTGCAAAAAATCTGCCCTTTACTCCCACATTAAACTCCGAAAGTATTTGGAGTATTTCCAAAAATGAAATGAGGTTAAATAGATAAATCATTATTCTATAATTTCTGTGAATATTATTCCATTTAATTAAGTAATAAAGGAAGAATTATGGAATTTAGGTGAATAAGTTATTTCCGAGATATTGGCCTGGAGGACCGGCCGGCCCCCCGTCTCTAAAAAAAAAAAATGATTCGCGAAATTCGCGTTTATTTCGGTTTATTTCTTAGTAAACTGATGTTCTAGTGCAATTATCCTCTTCAAAACACCGTTTTCTCTTATTCAAAAACGACATGAGAGAAGTAACTCATTTATATCGAAATATTCCCGATGGTCTCTCGCCAAATTATGGCTTTTTTATTCAGTCTAGAGTATATAACATGTGTGTGTATGTTATTTATAGTGTTTATTTTATCATATTAGATCAATTCTGATAGATAAATAAGTCGTAGAGTTGATATATAAGCTGATATAAGCGTAATAATGAAGTGATTTCCCCTGGCTCTCTCGGGAGCGGGAACATTGCCGAGCATTCCCATATGGTGCCTGGTTGTCTCTAGGTCTACGGAAAGCTCCACCTACTGTTTTATGATGCCAAATAGTCAGTTATTATATTAGAAAGAATAATGCAAGAAAAAGAGATAAAAAAAAAACAAGGAAAAAATTACAAAAAATACATGGGCTGTGAGCAGACTCGCTACCAACATCGCCGTCGCCATACCTGATGTAAATGACTATAATTTCTTGTAGAAACGTCGTAGAACATTCATTCTGGTACCATTGTTTTGCCAAAGAGTTAAGCTATTTTTCGATATATATATATATATATATATATATATATATATATATATATATATATATATATGTATATATATATATATATATATATATATATATATATCTATATATATATATATATATATATATATATATATATATCTATATATATATATATATATATATTTATATATATATATATATATATATATATATATATAAATATATATATATATATATATATATATATATATATATATATATATATATATATATATATATATATATATATATATATATATATATATATATATATATATATATATATATATATATATATATATATATATATATATATATATATATATATATATATATAAGAGGACCTCGTACATTGTGCCCAAAGATCAGCTCAAACGTACTATACCCGGTAGACTCCTGCACAGTTTCTCATATTGAAAACAGCAACAAAGGTAGTGATTCATCCCAGTCTGTAGGAAAATGCATGCAAAAAGTTCTCATCATGGTTTTTAACGTCTGAAGGAGTCTTTCCAAGGCGCCTTGGGACTGAGGATGATAGGCAGTGGATAAGTTGTGGATTATCTCTAACCTAGTTAATGCTTCCCTAAATGCTTTGGCAGTTAAGTTAGTACCTTGATCACTTTGAATAGTTTTAGGAATGCCAGAACAAGAAATAAATCTGGTTAAAGCTTTGAGAATAGCTTTAGTATTAATACTGCGCATGGGAATTGCTTCAGGGTATCTAGTTACTCTATCCATAATAGTAAATACGTACTGATTTCCAGACTTTGACTTAGGTAGAGGATCTACACAGTCTATGATTAAATCTGCAAAAGGTTCTCCATCAGCAGGTATAGGTTGGAGAGGTGCAGATTTAATCTAATGTCCAGGTTTCCCTACTTGCTGACATTCTCGGCAACACCGGATATGATTCTTCACATCCTGCCTTAATTTTGGCAAATAGAATTCTTTTGTGATTCTAAATAATGTTTTAGTAATTCCCAGGTGACCTCCTAATGAAGTATTATGAGCTATATTCAATATTTGAGGTCTAAACTTTGTTGGAACTACTAACCTGTCAGACAATTGCCGGCCCTCTATCTCCTTACCAGTCTTAAAAACGACTGTTTGATTTGCAAACAGTCGTTTTTAAGTTTATACTTGACTGGATGATCCAAAGAGGATTTACCTACGGCTGCCTGAAAAGCGAAATTCAAAGAAGGGTCCTTTCGTTGTTCCTCCGGCAGGAGAGTCCCTTGGGCATGGAAACAGAGATATCTGGCAATCCTGCTACCCTGGAATAGGAAGGCTTGATCTGGGTCTGTTCACTTAAACTACGAGGCCCTGGCCAGTTTTCCTATTAAAACAAATTGGCTATTCCAAGATCGGAGTCGTCCAAGGATAGGTCAGCATTCTCGCCAGACAACCCTTGGAATGTTGCTCGAGTTATGGCCAACACCGGAGAAGAATTAATCATTATGGGTTCAGGACATACACTAGCAGGGGTAATGTTATTACCCAATAATAACATTGCATCTTTCATGGGGAATCCCTCGGACACACCCACAATCAAGTATCCAGTGTAATATTTGCACAGTACATAAATTCTATGCAAGGGGACAGAATATATAGCTCCTCCAAATGCTTCCAACAAAACAGAGGAATTTAAGGAGGTGTTCTTTGAAAGGGGTAATATTCCCGCTCTTATAAGTGAGCAATATGCTCCAGTATCTCTAAAGGGTTTGACTTCAGTTGTTTTTGAGTTTTCCTGAAGGAAAATAAGACTCTGACAGTAATAAGGGGCCATCCCTTTCTATACTTCTTTCAGGGACATGCTACTAGGGATATTATAGATTTTCCCAATAGGTTGGGGTTTGTGGGGGCAGTTGGGACGGATGTGACCTACTTTGTTACAGAGGAAGCAGACGACAGGCTTGCCCTTTACTCCCTGCTGATGTTGCAACTGGTGTCGCTCTGGCTGGTGTCTCTCTGGATACTGTTGTCGAGTTACGCCATGATGAGGGGTTTGTCTCTCACCAGGTGGAGCACAAGTTGAGAAACGAGGCTCACCAGGTGACTTAGTTGGCTGACATAGACGTTCTCCCTCCAGCTGGCACTTCATCCTCCAAGGTTGACGATCTCTGCTCATGCCAGGCTGTTGAAAAGAGAGACGGGACCGCTCGGACAGAGAGTGATTAGTTTCAAAGGTATCAGCCAACCTGGCTGCCTCCAATGCAGTGGTTAAGTCACGATCCTGCAGAAAGACTCTAACCTCTGATCCCACAGACTCCAGCATGTTGTCAACCAGAATAAGCTGCACAAGATCATCGAAGGTAGCAACACCACTTGCTTTATACCAGCTGGTAAAAGCTTAGGTCTGCTGTCGCACAAAATCAACCAGGGACTGACCAAGCTGTCTGTTGTGATAGAAACACAGGCCTTATCTCTAGGCTTTATTGAACATAGAATCTTCATAGTACTTCTGCAACAACAAAATATAATGACTAGTACATCTAATAACGGCTTCTACAGGGATGGTGATGTCTTGCATATGTCAAGAGAAAAGTTATAACTACAGGCCACATATTTAAACTCACCATGTAATCTGCATCACTAATATATGGATAGAAGAGAAGAGAATCACACACCATGTGTTGGCGCCCATGACACACACAAAACTATTGTTGTTGTTAAGGGCCCCGAGAGGTGGTGCAGTATTATCCTGCTGCTGCTCCCCACAGGAGCAGTATCACTACAATCTCCCCCTTCTAAAATATCAGAGACAGTAATCTCCCAAACTGTTAGGTGGGCGACGTACACGTCCCGACCTTCGTAGCCCTTGAGCCTCTTCACCAGGTTCAATATTTTCCAGCAGGGTTTGACTAACTGCTGGAGCAGAATCCTCTATTTCCCTAGGGGTAGTCTCAAGGGGCTTTCCAGGAGAAAACGAAGCATCTTTCACATCTATTGGTGTATCTTGAGATTCCACACTAATGGGGATTTCAACTGGGGCTAAATGTCTTGTAGATACTGTAGTCTCTTCACCATTTTGGTAGCGAATGTGGGCGTAATGTGGATTAGCTTGCAGGAGTTCTACCTCTTCCACTAAAGGATCCGTCTTGTTCATCCTACGGTGACTCTTCAGGAGAACGGGTCCAGGATGACATAACCAAGTGAGCACGGAGGCTCCCGTAGAGGAACGACGTGAATAGTTGAGGAGTCTTTCATGAGGGGTTGCATTAGTAGCTGTGCACAGCAATGATCTAATAGAGTGAAGAGCATCAGGTAGGACAGTTTGCCAGTGTTCAGCAGGTAGATTGCGCGATTTCAATGTCATTGTAACTGCCTTCCATATAGTACCACTGAACTGCTTGACTTGACCATTGCCTTGAGGGTTGTAGCTTGTTGTTCTGCTGCAGGCAATACCTTTGCTAGCCAAAAGCTCCTGAAGTTCGTTACTCATGAACGAGGATCCCATGTCTGAATGGATATAAGCTGGCATACCAAAAATAGAGAACAACTGTGAAAGACAACTAATAACAGTTGAAGCAGTCATATTTGCACAGGGGAATACAAAGGGAAACCTTGAATATTCATCTACTATGTTAAGGAAATACCTATTCTGATTTGTGCTTGGTAGAGGTCCTTTGAAATCTAAATTCAGTCTCTCGAAAGGTTGGGTGGATTTTATGAGATGAGTCTTCTCTAGCTGATGAAAGTTTGGCTTGGTTCTCTACACATATGCTGCTATGTATGATAATTCTATGTAACTGTACTTGTGTATACCTGAATAAACTTACTTACTTACTTACATACTCTGCATGCTCTGATCACTTGTCGCACATCTTCCACTGAGTAGGGCATGTTCTTTGATTTGACAAAATGGTAAAGGCGTGTAACTCCTGGGTGACACAAAGCCTTGTGGAGCGCTGAGAGTGATTGCAAATCATGACATGCTGCTCCACAGTGGGACCTAGAGAATGCATCAGGTGAGATGTTCTCTTGACCCGGTCGGTACAGAATATCAAAGTCATAACACGATAGTTCCATCCTCCAGCGTAATATCTTGTCATTCTTTATCCTACTTTTGTGCTTCTTGTCGAACATATACATCACGGACCGTTGGTCAGTCCTTATGGTGAAATATCTGCCAGTTAAATAATGCCTCCAATGGCGAACTGCTTCTATGATGGCCTGGGCTTCCTTTTCTACAGCAGCGTAACATTTCTCTGATCCTTGAAAAGTTCTCGAGAAGAAGGCCACTGGTCGTCCTGCTTGAGATAAGACTGCAGCAATGGCAATGTCAGATGCATCCGTTTCCACTTCGAATGGTAGGGACTCATCAATGGCTTGAACTACTGAGTTTTCAATGTCCTGTTTGAGAGTATGGAAAGCGGCTTCTGCTTCCTTTGTCACAGGAAATGTGGTAGCACTCGATGGGCGGACTTTACTTGAATAGTTGTAGATCCATTGTGAGTAATAAGCAAAGAAACCAAGAGTTCTTCGGAGTGACTTTTTGTCTTGAGGCACTGGAAGTTCCCGTAGAGGTCGTAGTCGTTCAGGGTCTGGGAATATTGACCCTCCTTCCACTACATAACCAAGGATGCTAAACCTTTTAGTTGAAAAAGTGCACTTTTCCCCATTGTAACTGATATTTTTCTTCTTGGCGGCTTCCAAAAACTTATCAAGGTTTGCATCATGTTCCTCCTGGGTCTTGCCAGAAATGTTAACATTATCTAAATACGCATAAGTTCCCATGAGTTGCTCTTCCTGAATGAGTGAATCCATAATTCGTTGGAAGCAGGCTACCCCATTGGTGACTCCAAAAGGGACTCTGGTAAACTGATACAGGCCATCACTAGCCTGAAATGCTGTGTATGGTTTATCTTCATTCCTTATAGGGACTTGATGATAGGCACTCTGTAGATCAATTGTGCTAAACACATAGTATTGAGCAATTTTGTTCACTGTATCATCAATTCGAGGTAGAGGGTACCCATCAAGAAGTGTAAATTTGTTGATTACCTGGAGTTTACCTGGAGAGAGTTCCGGGGGTCAACGCCCCCGCGGCCCGGTCTGAGACCAGGCCTCCTGGTGGATCAGAGCCTGATCAACCAGGCTGTTGCTGCTGGCTGCACGCAAACCAACATACGAGCTACAGCCCGGCTGATCAGGAACTGACTTTAGGTGCTTGTCCAGTGCCAGCTTGAAGACTGCCAGGGGTCTGTTGGTAATCCCCCTTATGTGTGCTGGGAGGCAGTTGAACAGTCTCGGGCCCCTGACACTTATTGTATGGTCTCTTAACGTGCTAGTGACACCCCTGCTTTTCATTGGGGGGATGGTGCATCGTCTGCCAAGTCTTTTGCTTTCGTAATGAGTGATTTTCGTGTGCAAGTTCGGTACTAGTCCCTCTAGGATTTTCCAGGTGTATATAATCATGTATCTCTCCCTCCTGCGTTCCAGGGAATACAGGTTTAGGAACCTCAAGCGCTCCCAATAATTGAGGTGTTTTATCTCCGTTATGCGCACCGTGAAAGTTCTCTGTACATTTTCTAGGTCGGCAATTTCACCTGCCTTGAAAGGTGCTGTTAGTGTGCAGCAATATTCCAGCCTAGATAGAACAAGTGACCTGAAGAGTGTCATCATGGGCTTGGCCTCCCTAGTTTTGAAGGTTCTCATTATCCATCCTGTCATTTTTGTAGCAGATGCGATTGATACAATGTTATGGTCCTTGAAGGTGAGATCCTCCGACATGATCACTCCCAGGTCTTTGACGTTGGTGTTTCGCTCTATTTTGTGGCCAGAATTTGTTTTGTACTCTGATGACGATTTAATTTCCTCATGTTTACCATATCTGAGTAATTGAAATTTCTCATCGTTGAACTTCATATTGTTTTCTGCAGCCCACTGAAAGATTTGGTTGATGTCTGCCTGGAGCTTTGCAGTGTCTGCAATGGAAGACACTGTCATGCAGATTCGGGTGTCATCTGCAAAGGAAGACACGGTGCTGTGGCTGACATCCTTGTCTATGTCGGATATAAGGATGAGGAACAAGATGGGAGCGAGTACTGTGCCTTGTGGAACAGAGCTTTTCACCGTAGCTGCCTCGGACTTTACTCTGTTGACGACTACTCTCTGTGTTCTGTTAGTGAGGAAATTATAGATCCATCGACCGACTTTTCCTGTTATTCCTTTAGCACGCATTTTGTGCGCTATTACGCCATGGTCACACTTGTCGAAGGCTTTTGCAAAGTCTGTATATATTACATCTGCATTCTTTTTGTCTTCTAGTGCATTTAGGACCTTGTCGTAGTGGTCCAATAGTTGAGACAGACAGGAGCGACCTGTTCTAAACCCATGTTGCCCTGGGTTGTGTAACTGATGGGTTTCTAGATGCGTGGTGATCTTGCTTCTTAGGACCCTTTCAAAGATTTTTATGATATGGGATGTTAGTGCTATTGGTCTGTAGTTCTTTGCTGTTGCTTTACTGCCCCCTTTGTGGAGTGGGGCTATGTCTGTTGTTTTTAGTAACTGTGGGACGACCCCCGTGTCCATGCTCCCTCTCCATAGGATGGAAAAGGCTCGTGATAGGGGCTTCTTGCAGTTCTTGATGAACACAGAGTTCCATGAGTCTGGCCCTGGGGCAGAGTGCATGGGCATGTCATTTATCGCCTGTTCGAAGTCATTTGGCGTCAGGATAACATCGGATAGGCTTGTGTTAATCAAATTTTGTGGCTCTCTCATAAAAAATTCATTTTGATCTTCGACTCTCAGTCTGGTTAGCGGCTTGCTAAAAACTGAGTCATATTGGGACTTGAGTAGCTCACTCATTTCCTTGCTGTCATCTGTGTAGGACCCATCTTGTTTAAGTAGGGGCCCAATACTGGACGTTGTTCTCGATTTTGATTTGGCATAGGAGAAGAAATACTTTGGGTTTCTTTCGATTTCATTTATGGCTTTTAGTTCTTCCCGCGATTCCTGACTCCTAAAGGATTCTTTTAGCTTAAGTTCGATGCTTGCTATTTCTCTGACCAGTGTCTCCCTGCGCATTTCAGATATATTGACCTCTTTTAGCCGCTCTGTTATTCTTTTCCGTCGCCTGTAAAGGGAGCGCCTGTCTCTTTCTATTTTACATCTACTCCTCCTTTTTCTTAGAGGAATAAGCCTTGTGCATACATCGAGTGCCACCGAGTTAATCTGTTCTAGGCATAAGTTTGGGTCTGTGTTGCTTAGTATATCTTCCCAGCTTATATCGGTTAGGACTTGGTTTACTTGGTCCCACTTTATGTTTTTGTTATTGAAGTTGAATTTGGTGAATGCTCCCTCGTGACTAGTCTCATTTTGTCGGTCTGGGGCTCCACGCATACATGTCTGAACCTCAATTATGTTGTGATCTGAGTATATTGTTTTTGATATGGTGACATTTCTTATCAGATCATCATTGTTAGTGAATATGAGGTCTAGTGTATTCTCCAGTCTAGTAGGCTCTATTATTTGCTGGTTTAAATTGAATTTTGTGCAGAGATTTAAAAGCTCGTGTGAGTGTGAGTTTTCATCAGAGCTGCCTCCTGGTGTTATTTCTGCAACAATATTATTTGCTATATTCCTCCATTTTAGGTGCCTTAAGTTGAAATCCCCCAGGAGCAAGATGTTGGGTGCAGGAGCTGGAAGATTTTCCAGACAGTGGTCAATTTTTAACAGCTGTTCCTGGAATTGCTGGGAAGTTGCATCCGGAGGCTTGTAGACTACCACAATGACTAGGTTTTGGTTCTCGACCTTTACTGTTAAAACTTCCACTACATCATTTGAGGCATTAAGCAGTTCTGTGCAAACAAGTGACTCTGCAATGTACAGGCCAACCCCCCCCTTTTGCCTGTTCACTCTGTCACATCTGTATAGGTTGTAACCTGGGATCCATATTTCGTTGTCCAAGTGATCCTTTATGTGGGTCTCAGTGAAAGCCGCGAACATTGCCTTTGCCTCTGCAAGCAGTCCACGGATGAAAGGTATTTTGTTGTTTGTTGCTGGCTTTAGACCCTGTATATTTGCAAAGAAGAATGTTATCGGACTGGTGGTATTGTTGGTACTGGGGGGGGATTTTTTTTCCGGCATTAGTATCTGTATCAGAGTAATCGATAGCCAGCCTCCGTTTCCTATAATCATCTTTAACAACAACAACCTGTGCACGCCAAGGGGAATTACTCGGATCTATAATACCCTCCTTCAGCAGCCTCTGAGTTTCTTTCTGAATGAACATCCGATCCTCATAAGAATAGCGGCGTGACTTAGCTGATATAGGATGGCAATCCGCGGTAAGATTTGCAAACAGCTTTGGTGGGTCTACCCTTAAAGTGCTAAGTCCACAGACAACAAGAGGAGGCAGTTCACCTCCATATGTTAAGGTGACACTACCATGCAGCTTCTGAAAGTCCTGATAAAAGCATCCCTGATGGACTCTTCACAATACTTAGCAGCTGTCACTGCTTGGAAGTGACAGTCCTTACCTAAAATTTTCAGTGCTTGAAAGTATTCCTCTAAGGATTCATCAATCTGCTGGCGGCGAGTTGCAAGGCGATAGCGTGCAAAGATTTCATTTGTAGGTTTAATATACTGAGACTTGAGGGTTTTGATAGCATCTTCGTAGGTATTACACTCAGAAATAGCCTCATATATCTTAGGTGACACAAAATTGATGAGCAGACTTAGTTTATCTAGATCTTCTTTAGGAAGGGCTCCCAAGAAGTTTTCGAAAGTCTTAAACCAGTGCTTCCATTCCTGAGCAGCCGTTGATAAGCTGGGGTCACAGTCTAGCCTCTCAGGTTTCAGTAAACGCTCCATGTTGTGATGTAGTCTAGTGCAGGATCACCACCAGGTAGCCCAGGATTCTATGTTCAATAAATTGTTGTGATAGAAACACAGGCCTTATCTCTAGGCTTTATTGAACATAGAATCTTCATAGTACTTCTGCAACAACAAAATATAATGACTAGTACATCTAATAATGGCTTCTACAGGGATGGTGATGTCTTGCATATGTCAAGAGAAAAGTTATAACTACAGGCCACATATTTAAACTCGCCATTTAATCTGCATCACTAATATATGGATATAAGAGAAGAGAATTGTAGTGATACTGGTCCTGTGGGGAGCAGCAGCAGGATAATACTGCACCACCTCTAGGGGCCCTTAACAACAACAACAGTTTGGTGTGTGTCATGGGCACCAACACATGGTGTGTGATTCTCTCCTACTTTATCCATTTATCAGCGATGCAGATTACATGGTGAGTTTAAATATGTGGCCTGTAGTTATAACTTTTCTCTTGACATATGCAAGACATCACCATCCCTGTAGAAGCTATTATTAGATGTACTAGTCATTATATTTTGTTGTTGCAGAAGTACTATGAAGATTCTATGTTCAATAAAGCCTAGAGATAAGGCCTGTGTTTCTATCACAACAATTTATTGAACATAGAATCCTGGGCTACCTGGTGGTGATCCTGCACTAGACTACATCACAACATGGAGCGTTTACTGAAACCTGAGAGGCTAGACTGTGACCCCAGCTTATCAACGGCTGCTCAGGAATGGAAGCACTGGTTTAAGACTTTCGAAAACTTCTTGGGAGCCCTTCCTAAAGAAGATCTAGATAAACTAAGTCTGCTCATCAATTTTGTGTCACCTAAGATATATGAGGCTATTTCTGAGTGTAATACCTACGAAGATGCTATCAAAACCCTCAAGTCTCAGTATATTAAACCTACAAATGAAATCTTTGCACGCTATCGCCTTGCAACTCGCCGCCAGCAGATTGATGAGTCCTTAGAGGAATACTTTCAAGCACTGAAAATTTTAGGTAAGGACTGTCACTTCCAAGCAGTGACAGCTGCTCAGTATTGTGAAGAGTCCATCAGGGATGCTTTTATCAGTGGCCTGCAATCACCAATAATAAGGCAGCGTTTATTGGAGAATAAAACTCTCGACTTAGCCGCTGCCTTTGACCAGGCAAGAGCTCTAGATTCAGCCCAGAAGAATTCTGAAGTATACAGTACCACTCAGCCTTCTCGAGTGGTAAGTGCTGCAATTCCTGACCAAGACTCTTGCAATGAAGTTACTGTGGAACCTGCCTCAGTGACAACAGCAGCAGGTACGGTGTGTTTCTTTTGTGGTTTTTCAAGACATCCACGTCCAAAGTGTCCTGCTCGTGAAGCAATGTGCCATAAATGCCACAAGAAAGGTCACTTTGCTAAAGTATGTCGTGCTAATGCATCAACAAGAGCTAGTGCCTCCACACATTCCAGTGATCATGCGACTCTAGCAACAGTGACTTCTGCGGCTACTCCAAATTCACTGTCAAAGGCAGTTGTGAAAGTATTCATCAAAGGAACAGAAGTAAATGGTCTTATTGATAGTGGCAGCTCAGAGAGTTTCATCAACCTTGACTTAGTTAAACGGCTCTCCTTGACTCTACATCACTCATCAGGTACCGTTTCCATGGCATCAACATCTCTCTCTATTCAGACCTTAGGGTTTTGTAAGGTAAATCTCAGAGTTAATGGAAAGGATTATCAAGATGTACATTTAGCTATTCTGCCACAACTGTGCTCTGATGTTATCCTTGGTCAGGACTTTCAGAAGCTGCATGGTAGTGTCACCTTAACATATGGAGGTGAACTGCCTCCTCTTGTTGTCTGTGGACTTAGCACTTTAAGGGTAGACCCACCAAAGCTGTTTGCAAATCTTACCGCGGATTGCCATCCTATATCAGCTAAGTCACGCCGCTATTCTTATGAGGATCGGATGTTCATTGAGAAAGAAACTCAGAGGCTGCTGAAGGAGGGTATTATAGAACCGAGTGATTCCCCTTGGCGTGCACAGGTTGTTGTTGTTAAAGATGATTATAGGAAACGGGGACTGGCTATCGATTACTCTGAGACAATCAACAAATTTACACTTCTTGATGGGTACCCTCTACCTCGAATTGACGATACAGTGAACAAAATTGCTCAGTACTACGTGTTTAGCACAATTGATCTGCAGAGTGCCTATCATCAAGTCCCTATAAGGAATGAAGATAAACCATACACAGCGTTTCAGGCTAGTGATGGCCTGTATCAGTTTACCAGAGTCCCTTTTGGAGTCACCAATGGGGTAGCCTGCTTCCAACGAATTATGGATTCACTCATTCAGGAAGAGCAACTCATGGGAACCTACGCGTATTTAGATAATGTTACCATTTGTGGCAAGACCCAGGAGGAACATGATGCAAACCTTGATAAGTTTTTGGAAGCCGCCAAGAAGAAAAATATCAGTTACAATGGGGAAAAGTGCACTTTTTCAACTAAAAGGTTTAGCATCCTTGGTTATGTAGTGGAAGGAGGTTCAATATTCCCAGACCCTGAACGACTACGACCTCTACGGGAACTTCCAGTGCCTCAAGACAAAAAGTCACTCCGAAGAACTCTTGGTTTCTTTGCTTATTACTCACAATGGATCTACAACTATTCAAGTAAAGTCCGCCCATTGAGTGCTACCACATTTCCTGTGACAAAGGAAACAGAAGCCGCTTTCCATACTCTCAAACAGGACATTGAAAACTCAGTAGTTCAAGCCATTGATGAGTCCCTACCATTCGAAGTGGAAACGGATGCATCTGACATTGCCATTGCTGCAGTCTTATCTCAGGCAGGACGACCAGTAGCCTTCTTTTCGAGAACTTTTCAAGGATCAGAGAAATGTTATGCTGCTGTAGAAAAGGAAGCCCAGGCCATCATAGAAGCAGTTCGCCACTGGAGGCATTATTTTACTGGTAGACATTTCACCATAAGGACTGACCAACGGTCCGTGATGTATATGTTCGACAAGAGGCACAAAAGTAAGATAAAGAATGACAAGATATTACGCTGGAGGATGGAACTATCGTGTTATGACTTTGATATTCTGTACCGACCGGGTCAAGAGAAAATCTCACCTGATGCATTCTCTAGGTCCCACTGTGGAGCAGCATGTCATGATTTGCAATCACTCTCAGCTCTCCACAAGGCTTTGTGTCACCCAGGAGTTACACGCCTGTACCATTTTGTCAAATCAAAGAACATGCCCTACTCAGTGGAAGATGTGCGACAAGTGATCAGAGCATGCAGAGTATGTGCAGAGTGCAAGCCAAACTTTCATCAGCCAGAGAAGACTCATCTCATAAAATCCACCCAGCCTTTCGAAAGATTGAATATAGATTTCAAAGGACCTCTACCAAGCACAAATCAGAATAGGTATTTCCTTAATATAGTAGATGAATATTCAAGGTTTTCCTTTGTATTCCCCTGTGCAAATATGGCTGCTTCAACTGTTATTAGTTGTCTTTCACAGTTGTTCTCTATTTTTGGTATGCCAGCTTATATCCATTCAGACAGGGGATCCTCGTTCATGAGTAACGAACTTCAGGAGTTTTTGGCTAGCAAAGGTATTGCCTGCAGCAGAACAACAAGCTACAACCCTCAAGGCAATGGTCAAGTGGAGCGGTTCAATGGTACTATATGGAAGGCAGTTACAATGACATTAAAGTCGCGCAATCTACCTGTTCAACACTGGCAAACTGTCCTACCTGATGCTCTTCACTCTATTAGATCACTGCTGTGCACAGCTAGTAATGCAACCCTTCATGAAAGACTCCTCAACTATTCACATCGTTCCTCTACGGGAGCCTCCGTGCCCACTTGGTTATGTCATCCTGGACCCGTTCTCCTGAAGAGTCACCGTAGGATGAACAAGACGGATCCTTTAGTGGAAGAGGTAGAGCTCCTGCAAGCTAATCCACATTACGCCCACATTCGCTACCAAAATGGTGAAGAGACTACAGTATCTACAAGACATTTAGCCCCAGTTGAAATCCCTATTAGTGTGGAATCTCAAGATACACCAATAGATGTGAAAGATGCTTCGTTTTCTCCTGGAAAGCCCCTTGAGACTACCCCTATGGAAATAGAGGATTCTGCTCCAGCAGTTAATCAAACCCCGCTGGAAAATATCGAACCTGGTGAAGAGGCTCAAGGGCTACGAAGGTCGGGACGTGTACGTCGCCCACCTAACAGTTTGGGAGATTACTGTCTCTGATATTTTAGAAGGGGGAGATTGTAGGGATACTGGTCCTGTGGGGAGCAGCAGCAGGATAATACTGCACCACCTCTAGGGGCCCTTAACAACAACAACAGTTTGGTGTGTGTCATGGGCACCAACACATGGTGTGTGATTCTCTCCTACTTTATCCATTTATCAGCGATGCAGATTACATGGTGAGTTTAAATATGTGGCCTGTAGTTATAACTTTTCTCTTGACATATGCAAGACATCACAATCCCTGTAGAAGCTATTATTAGATGTACTAGTCATTATATTTTGTTGTTGCAGAAGTACTATGAAGATTCTATGTTCAATAAAGCCTATAGATAAGGCCTGTGTTTCTATCACAACAAGAATCACACACCATGTGTTGGCGCCCATGACACGCACCAAGCTGTTGTTGTTGTTAAGGGCCCCGAGAGGTGGTGCAGTATTATCCTGCTGCTGCTCCCCACAGGAGCAGTATCACTACACTGTCATCTGCCTAACTTAAAGATCTTTCAGTATTTAGCTGGGATACATGTATATGCTCCCAAAACTGTGGTCTTCGCTACTTTATAATCGGAAAAATTAGCGTCATTTAACACTGACGTAAATTCCTGCACTCTGGTGGCCTGGTGGCTAACGCTCTCGCTTCACACGGCGAGGACCTGGGTTCGATTCCCAGCCAGGTAGAAACATTGGACGTGTTTTTTTCCACCTGTTGTCTATGTTCCCCATCAGTAAAATGGGTACCTGGGTGTTAGTCGACTGGTGTGGGTCGCATCCTGGGACACCGACTTAATTTACCTGAAATGCAGAGCATAACAAGGGAGTTTCTATATAGTAGTATGTCATTGTTGTCAGCTAGGACTGTATACCTTGTACATGTACTTGTAGTAAATAAAGATATTATTATTATTACATTATTATTAATGCTGTGTGAACCAACGATGCCCAATGCTGTTCCAGTCACCTCAAGGCTCGAGCCTGGTTTTCGAAAGCTTCGAAAAATTGTTCTGGTTCGGCCTCATTGAAGCGGGGAACAAGTTTTACTGCTTTCTGTAAACTAAAGTCATTTACATTTGCGAAAACTGCTTTCTTTCTTTTTCCCTATCAAACTTTTCCTTGGCAAATGCCCTCTGCTCCCTAGTCTGCTCAAGATTGATTTTTGCCAGCTCAAGTGCCAACACCGCTGATTCGCCTTGAGACAACCTTGCTGCACTAGACTGACGATTTTGCTCCATTGATGTATCATATTCCTCCTGTGAGAACATTTGGAGTTTTACTCCTGGCTCCCGTAGAGGGAGGAGTCTGATGTGCCATCTCCTCTTCCCGAAGTTTGTCGGTGATCAGTGAACGCAGTTGCACAGCTGTGAGAGTGCATTCGTAATCAATGCCAATGGAACGATTAATTTGCCAAAAACGTTAGGGACAATTTAGGCAAGTTAAATAAAGTTTATGCCGACACCAGACGTCTGACTCGTCTAGGCGGCATACCCCAATGTATAAGTTATTTGCTATGGACAGTACGATTGCAGAATACCCCAACGTAACACATTATTTGCAGAACACGCTTAGCTATGCACAATATGATTGCAGAATACGCACATACGCTTACAAGGTGGATACACACTAGCAAAGCTGACTGCAAAATCTTCACACAAGATTGACGGTAGTGAAGCGAGCACACCGAACAAGCTAGTAGCGAGCTGTTGAACGATCATACCATAGCAAGGCTGACCATAGCAAGGCAATTGACACGCAATGTTTGTAAAGCGTTGGCAAAGCTAATGCAATGCCAGACAGCAAGCAACACAATGTTCCTGCTTCCAGCGTCACCTTAGGCTCAACCCATGCTCTAAGTCCAGCTCCAGCTCTCGGACAGGTTACCCATATTACAACCCAGGAGTCCCAAAGGCCTATTATCCTGGGTGTAAAGGGAGCAAAATAAACACAACAGAAAAAACTTTGACTTATATTATCCTTCACCAATTTAGAACAGAAGTATGTACACTATATACACTATGTACAACAATAGGTATTAGTGCACTCCACGGTAAGCAAGGCAGAATAGAAGCCACTAGAGAGCAGACTGTGCTTCAACCAGCTCTAGAATGGGAATTACAAGGGCAGACAGGAGAGTGGTACCCACATCACCTCTGCGATTGCCAAAACCATCTTCTCGTTGGCTGGAACCTGGGTACTGATTGAACGACAGGGCCCCATCATGAACCCTTAGCCCCTGGTTCGCTGGTTGGGAGAGATAGCCTGTCAGTGAGGGTGTGTACATGCGCCGAATAAAGGTTATGTACTGTTTGCATGCCACACCCTTCTTGTTTCCCTCTCCACTTATAGCTCTACTATGTATTCAAAGCTCAGAACCACGTGGTCACTGGCCCCGAGAGGTCTTTCATATGTGATGTCCTCAATATCTGCGCTACCCAAGGTGAATACTAGGTCCAGTCTTGCTGGTTCATCCTCTCTCTCTGGTAGTGTCCCTTACATGTTGGTTTTCCAGTACCACCTCCATAATCTTAGCCCTTCATGTTTCTGGGCCCCTGTTGAGAAATGGTTTACCAGCTAAGGTTAAAGATTAATTATAGGGGGAACTTAGCTTGATAAGACAGCTTTTGCCCACACAGCCACCCCTGCAGGTAAGGTCTTGAGAAGCTGTCTTAGCCACTTCTCAATGGGCTGGAAAGGAAATATATTAGTAATAAATTACCCCTAAGGGGTATTATGTCAGCATATTTCATTAAATGATTGCTGACTGGAAAACTTACATTTATAGGCTCGATGGCCTGTAATTTATCGAGTATTGGTAGTTTAATGAACATAACATGATATCTGCTGCACAGCTGACCTATCAATGTTAAGATCATTAAACATACCTGGGTATTTGTAGCTGACCCATTGCTGCACCCAGATATCCGTTGACTTGATTGAAGAATAGTGTTCCTTGAAGAATGTTGCACTACACTGTTGGATCACAACACTCATTGTTACGCTGTTCATCAAGATTTGTTCATTTATTCACAATCTGTTTACTAAAGAAGCTGATCACACTTCTTTTTAAGTGTTTATTGTGTTTTTTGAGACACTTTGTTCACACTAACACACAGATCAATGTTCTTTGTTGGTTATCCTGGCATCAGTGTGACTCCCAGTAAGGTGAAAAGTAATCTGACCTTACAGCATCTCCTCACCCTCACTTGTCCTCAGCATAAAGGAAAAGCTGACCTAGTATATTTCGCTTCCTTGCCAAATTTCCACTATGAAGCAAAGCAGAATGCTTGATTCTTGCTGTCTTAAGCATAGACAACAATGTACACTATCTTTACCATGGTAATAAAGTGGGAGCAGGATTTTCCTTAATTGTCCTGCTAAGGTAAGAGATGGACTGTCTCTTATTAAACTACACTTTGCAACACTGGACTCTTGCAAGGAGCGGCGGTCGCTTGACAACGTCACATACTCGTACTGCATCTGGGATCAATTACTTGCTGTAGCAGTAAACAAGATGTTTGCCCCTTCTGAGAGGGCTGGGCCCCTCAGGGCTGAAAGGGTCTGAAGGAGGCTGATGCCCCCCTCCTGGAGAAAATTTCAGCTGGCTCAGGACCAGACGGTTGGCTCAGGACGAGACAGCTGGCTCAGGACCAGACAGCTGGCTCAGGACCAGACAGCTGGTTCAGGACCAGACGGCTGGCTCAAGACCAGATGTCTGACTCAGGACCAGACAGCTGGCTCAGGACCAGATGGCTGGCTCAAGACCAGACGGCTGGCTCAGGACCAGATGGCTGGCTCAGGACCAGATAGCTGGCTCAGGACCAAACAGCTGGCTCAGGACCAGACGGCTGGCTCAGGACCAGACAGCTGGCTCAGGACCAGACGGCTGGCTCAGGACCAGACAGCTGGCTCAGGACCAGACAGCTGGCTCAGGACCAGACAGCTGATGCAGGACCAGACGGCTGGCTCAGGACCAGACGGCTGGCTCAGGACCAGACGGCTGGCTCAGGACCAGACGGCTGGCTCAGGACCAGACGGCTGGCTCAGGACCAGATGGCTGGCTCAGGACCAGACAGCTGGCTCAGGACCAGACAGCTGGCTCAGGACCAGACAGCTGGCGCAGGTCAAGACAGCTGGCTCAGGACCAGACGGCTGGCTCAGGACCAGACGGCTGGCACAGGACGAGACGGCTGACTCAGGACCAGACGGCTGGCTCAGGACCAGATGTCTGGCTCAGGACCAGACGGCTGGCTCAGGACCAGACAGCTGGCTCAGGACCAGACGGCTGGCTCAGGACCAGACAGCTGGCTCAGGACCAGACGGCTGGCTGAGGACCATACGGCTGGCGCAGGACCAGACAGCTGGCTCAGGACCAGACGGCTGGCTCAGGACCAGACAGCTGGCTCAGGACCAGACAGCTGGCTCAGGACCAGACAGCTGGCTCAGGGCAAGACGGTTGGCTCAGGACCAGACGACTGGCTCAGGACCAGACGGTTTGCTCAAGACCAGACGGCTGGCTCAGGACAAGACGGTTGGAGCAGGGCCAGACGGTTTGCTCAAGACCAGACAGCTGGCTCAGGACCAGACGGCTGGCTCAGGACCAGACGGCTGGCTCAGGACCAGACGGCTGGCTCAGGACCAGACGGCTGGCTCAGGACCAGACGGCTGGCTCAGGACCAGATGGCTGGCTCAGGACCAGACAGCTGGCTCAGGACCAGACGGCTGGCTCAGGACCAGACAGCTGGCTCAGGACCAGACGGCTGGCTCAGGCCCAGACAGCTGGCTCAGGACCAGACGGCTGGCTCAGGACCAGACAGCTGGCTCAGGACCAGACAGCTGGCTCAGGACCAGACAGCTGATGCAGGACCAGACGGCTGGCTCAGGACCAGACGGCTGGCTCAGGACAAGACGGCTGTCTCAGGATCAGACGGCTGGCGCAGGACCAGACGGCTGGCTCAGGACCACACAGCTGGCTCAGGACCAGACGGCTGGCTCAGGACCAGACGGCTGGCTCAGGACCAGACAGCTGGCTCAGGACCAGACGGCTGGCTCAGGACCAGACGGCTGGCTCAGGACCAGACAGCTGGCTCAGGACCAGACAGCTGATGCAGGACCAGACGGCTGGCTCAGGACCAGACGGCTGGCTCAGGACAAGACGGCTGTCTCAGGATCAGACGGCTGGCGCAGGACCAGACGGCTGGCTCAGGACCACACAGCTGGCTCAGGACCAGACGGCTGGCTCAGGACCATACGGCTGGCTCAGGACCAGACAGCTGGCTTAGGACCAGAGAGCTGGCTCAGGACAAGACAGCTGGCTCAGGACCAGACGGCTGGCTCAGGACCAGACAGCTGGCTCAGGACCAGACGGCTGGCTCAGGACCAGACGGCTGGCTCAGGACCAGACGGCTGGCTCAGGACCAGATGGCTGGCTCAGGTCCAGACAGCTGGCTCAGGACCTCTGTGTCTCCGGGATAACAATAACATTATGACGGTGTTTGTACTCTGTGTCTCCGGGATAACAATAACATTATGACGGTGTTTGTACTCTGTGTCTCCGGGATAACAATAACATTATGACGGTGTTTGTACTCTGTCTCCGGGATAACAATAACATTATGACGGTGTTTGTACTCTGTGTCTCCGGGATAACAATAACATTATGACGGTGTTTGTACTCTGTCTCCGGGATAACAATAACATTATGACGGTGTTTGTACTCTGTGTCTCCGGGATAACAATAACATTATGACGGTGTTTGTACTCTGTCTCCGGGATAACAATAACATTATGACGGTGTTTGTACTCTGTGTCTCCGGGATAACAATAACATTATGACGGTGTTTGTACTCTGTCTCCGGGATAACAATAACATTATGACGGTGTTTGTACTCTGTGTCTCCGGGATAACACTAACATTATGACGGTGTTTGTACTCTGTCTCCGGGATAACAATAACATTATGACGGTGTTTGTACTCTGTGTCTCCGGGATAACAATAACATTATGACGGTGTTTGTACTCTGTGTCTCCGGGATAACAATAACATTATGACGGTGTTTGTACTCTGTGTCTCCGGGATAACAATAACATTATGACGGTGTTTGTACTCTGTCTCCGGGATAACAATAACATTATGACGGTGTTTGTACTCTGTCTCCGGGATAACAATAACATTATGACGGTGTTTGTACTCTGTGTCTCCGGGATAACAATAACATTATGACGGTGTTTGTACTCTGTGTCTCCGGGATAACAATAACATTATGACGGTGTTTGTACTCTGTCTCCGGGATAACAATAACATTATGATGGTGTTTGTACTCTGTCTCCGGGATAACAATAACATTATGACGGTGTTTGTACTCTGTCTCCGGGATAACAATAACATTATGACAGTGTTTGTACTCTGTCTCCGGGATAACAATAACATTATGACGGTGTTTGTACTCTGTGTCTCCGGGATAACAATAACATTATGACGGTGTTTGTACTCTGTGTCTCCGGGATAACAATAACATTATGTCGGTGTTTGTACTCTGTCTCCGGGATAAGAATAACATTATGACGGTGTTTGTACTCTGTGTCTCCGGGATAACAATAACATTATGACGGTGTTTGTACTCTGTGTCTCCGGGATAACAATAACATTATGACGGTGTTTGTACTCTGTGTCTCCGGGATAAGAATAACATTATGACGGTGTTTGTACTCTGTGTCTCCGGGATAAGAATAACATTATGACGGTGTTTGTACTCTGTGTCTCCGGGATAACAATAACATTATGACGGTGTTTGTACTCTGTGTCTCCGGGAAAAGAATAACATTATGACGGTGTTTGTACTCTGTGTCTCCGGGATAACAATAACATTATGACGGTGTTTGTACTCTGTGTCTCCGGGATAACAATAACATTATGACGGTGTTTGTACTCTGTGTCTCCGGGAAAACAATAACATTATGACGGTGTTTGTACTCTGTCTCCGGGATAACAATAACATTATGACGGTGTTTGTACTCTGTGTCTCCGGGATAACAATAACATTATGACGGTGTTTGTACTCTGTGTCTCCGGGATAAGAATAACATTATGACGGTGTTTGTACTCTGTGTCTCCGGGATAACAATAACATTATGACGGTGTTTGTACTCTGTGTCTCCGGGATAAGAATAACATTATGACGGTGTTTGTACTCTGTGTCTCCGGGATAAGAATAACATTATGACGGTGTTTGTACTCTGTCTCCGGGATAACAATAACATTATGACGGTGTTTGTACTCTGTGTCTCCGGGATAACACTAACATTATGACGGTGTTTGTACTCTGTCTCCGGGATAACAATAACATTATGACGGTGTTTGTACTCTGTGTCTCCGGGATAACAATAACATTATGACGGTGTTTGTACTCTGTGTCTCCGGGATAAGAATAACATTATGACGGTGTTTGTACTCTGTGTCTCCGGGATAAGACTAACATTATGACGGTGTTTGTACTCTGTCTCAGGGATAACAATAACATTATGACGGTGTTTGTACTCTGTGTCTCCGGGATAACACTAACATTATGACGGTGTTTGTACTCTGTCTCCGGGATAACAATAACATTATGACGGTGTTTGTACTCTGTGTCTCCGGGATAACAATAACATTATGACGGTGTTTGTACTCTGTGTCTCCGGGATAACAATAACATTATGACGGTGTTTGTACTCTGTCTCCGGGATAAGAATAACATTATGACGGTGTTTGTACTCTGTGTCTCCGGGATAAGAATAACATTATGACGGTGTTTGTACTCTGTGTCTCCGGGATAAGAATAACATTATGACGGTGTTTGTACTCTGTGTCTCCGGGATAAGAATAACATTATGACGGTGTTTGTACTCTGTGTCTCCGGGATAAGAATAACATTATGACAGTGTTTGTACTCTGTGTCTCCGGGATAAGAATAACATTATGACGGTGTTTGTACTCTGTGTCTCCGGGATAACAATAACATTATGACGGTGTTTGTACTCTGTGTCTCCGGGATAAGAATAACATTATGACGGTGTTTGTACTCTGTGTCTCCGGGATAACAATAACATTATGACGGTGTTTGTACTCTGTGTCTCCGGGATAACAATAACATTATGACGGTGTTTGTACTCTGTGTCTCCGGGATAACAATAACATTATGACGGTGTTTGTACTCTGTCTCCGGGATAAGAATAACATTATGACGGTGTTTGTACTCTGTGTCTCCGGGATAACAATAACATTATGACGGTGTTTGTACTCTGTGTCTCCGGGATAAGAATAACATTATGACGGTGTTTGTACTCTGTGTCTCCGGGATAACAATAACATTATGACGGTGTTTGTACTCTGTGTCTCCGGGATAAGAATAACATTATGACGGTGTTTGTAGAGATTAAGACACATGTGCAACATCTGGGTATCTTTATTGTAGACGTTTCGCCATCCAGTGGCTTTATCAATACAAATTCTAGGACATAACTTGAAGACAGTAGAACTATGTACAGAAGATGAGGTAATCAGTCCCTCAACCTATATAAGCGCCAGGGTCCTTTCTTCTGCTTCAGAATCTCCACGACTATGGTGCTCTTCGCACCTACTCCTAGGTTGAGGGACTGATTACCTCATCTTCTGTACATAGTTCTACTGTCTTCAAGTTATGTCCTAGAATTTGTATTGATAAAGCCACTGGATGGCGAAACGTCTACAATAAAGATACCCAGATGTTGCACATGTGTCTTAATCTCATCTTGTCGGTATTATATACCATTCGTACACAACTTGTCAGACACTGCAACATCATGGAATCTTAATTCTGAGGACATGTACATAACCTTCACGACTACGACAACTACTACTACTACTACAACTACTACTACAACTACTACTACAACTAACCCATCTCTTTGGGAAGGACCTACTTCCACTGGGGAATCCCGCCTACCAGTGAATATGCCCTCGTCTGCTACACCTGACGTTACTATATAAGCGCCAGGGTCCTTTCTTCTGCTTCAGAATCTCCACGACTATGGTGCTCTTCGCACCTACTCCTAGGTTGAGGGACTGATTACCTCATCTTCTGTACATAGTTCTACTGTCTTCAAGTTATGTCCTAGAATTTGTATTGATAAAGCCACTGGATGGCGAAACGTCTACAATAAAGATACCCAGATGTTGCACATGTGTCTTAATCTCATCTTGTCGGTATTATATACCATTCGTACACAACACGGTGTTTGTACTCTGTGTCTCCGGGATAAGAATAACATTATGACGGTGTTTGTACTCTGTGTCTCCGGGATAACAATAACATTATGACGGTGTTTGTACTCTGTGTCTCCGGGATAACAATAACATTATGACGGTGTTTGTACTCTGTCTCCGGGATAACAATAACATTATGACGGTGTTTGTACTCTGTGTCTCCGGGTTAAGAATAACATTAGTGAACATAATTTCAATATCTATATTGTACATCCCATTAAAGTAATAACTTATGGTATTAATTATTCGAAGACAAGTTTCTAAAATTTTTGATATTTAATTAACGCTAAAGAAATGTAGCCTAAAAAACTTACATTACCATTAGGAAAAAAGCTGACTAAACTAAGTAATTGATCTGAGTGTGTTTAAGAAACAGATTAAAATATGGGCTTTCTCTTGTCTGACTCAGGTGACGGCGTCTCAGTGTGTTACGACAACCGTCACTAGAGTCATGGTTCCAGCATTCCACATTGTGCTGTTATCTTCTCTGCTGCTTGAAGCTTCAACTCAAAATTTTCCTGGAATGTCCGTTAGTCTTCGGCAGCCCACTCGTAGGGGGCCACTCCCACCTAATATGGAACACCTACAAAAGCCGATGCTCCTGCCGAAGACGGAGCCCCTGACAAAGACGGAGCCCCTGACAAAGACGGAGCCCCTGACAAAGACTGAGCCCCTGACAAAGACGGAGCCCCTGACAAAGACGGAGCCCCTGACAAAGACGGAGCCCCTGACAAAGACTGAGCCCCTGATAAAGACGGAGCCCCTGCCAAAGACGGAGTCCCTGCCAAAGACGGAGCCCCTGACAAAGACGGAGCCCCTGCCAAAGACGGAGCCCCTGCCAAAGACGGAGCCCCTGCCAAAGACGGAGCTACTGCCAAAGACGGAGCCCCTGACAAAGACGGAGTCCCTGCCAAAGACGGAGCCCCTGACAATGACGGAGCCCCTGACAAAGACGGAGCCCCTGCCAAAAACGGAGCTCCAGAATAAGGCCGTAGCTTCACTAGATTCACTTGTGGCTGTGGCCACAGATAAGGCTGCTAGAACACTTAATGCTGGGACAACACCTGGGGCTCACACCAGAGACAAGGCTGTCATAACAGCGACGCCTTCTATAACACCTGAGGTCCCTAACATTCCTACACCTAACATCTCTAATAAGACGCCTAGCAGAACACCCAAAGTGCTGATCACACCTGTGGCAGGGACCGCACCTGTGGCAGGGACCACACCTGTTCCAGTGACCACACCTGTGGCAGGAACTACATTCGTAGCTGGGACCACACCTTTGGCAGCGACCACACCTATTCCAGGGGCCACACCTGTTCCAGGGACCACACCTGTGGCAGGAACCACATCCGTAGCTGGGGCCACACCTGTGGCAGGGACCACACCTGTTCCAGGGACCACACCTGTGGCACGAACCACACCTGTAGCTGGTACCACACCTATTCCAGGGACCACACCTATTCCAGGGACCACTCCTGCTCCAGGGACCACACCTGTGGCAGGAACCACATCTGTAGCTGGGACCACAACTGTGGCAGGAACCACACCTGTAGCTGGTACCACACTTGTGGCAGGGACCACACCTATTCCAGGGGCCACACCTGTTCCAGGGACCACACCTGTGGCAGGAACCACACCTGTAGCAGGGACCACACCTGTGGCAGGAACCACACCTGTAGCTGGTACCACACCTGTGGCAGGGACCACATCTGTAGCAGGAACCACACTTGTGGCAGAGATCATACCTGTGGCAGGGACCACACCTGTAGCAGGGACAACATCTGTTGCAGGGACTATACCTGTGACAGGAACTACACCTGTAGCTGGGACCATATCTGTGGCAGAGGCCACACCTGTAGCTGGGACCACACCTTTCGCAGTGACCACACCTGTGGCAGGGACCACACCTGTGGAAGGGGCCACACGTGTGGCAAGGACCACACCTGTGGCAGGGATCACACCTGTGGCAGGGACCACACCTGTGGCAGTGACCACACCTGTGGCAGTGACCACACCTGTGGCAGGAACTACACGTGTGGCTGGGACCACACCTGTGGCAGGGACAACACCTGTGGCAGGGACCACATCTGTGGCAGGGACCACACCTGTGGCAGGGACCACACCTGTAGCAGGGACCACACCTGTGGCAGGGACCACACCTGTGTCAGGGAGCACACCTGTGTCAGGGAGCACACCTGTGTCAGGGAGCACACCTGTGTCAGGGAGCACACCTGTAGCAGGGAGCACACCTGAGACTACTGAACTAAGACTAAGTAAGATCTCCCATCAAGTGGTCACCATCCTGATGCAACAACTTCCCTGCTCACAAAGTAACTATAAATTCTCTTAAATATTTGATGTCAAGCATACCTGTTGTCTACTGTACCCATTGTCTACTGTACACGTTGTCTGCTGTACACGTTGTCTACTGTACTTGTTGTCTACTGTACCTGTTGTCTACTGTACCTGTTGTCTAATATACCCGTTGCCTATTGTACCTGTTGTCTACTGCACCCTTTGTCTACTGTACCTGTTGTCTACTGCATCTTTTGTCTACTGTACCCCTTGTCTATTGTACCCCTTGTCTACTGTACCCGTTGTCTACTGTACCCATTGTCTACTGTACCCGTTGCCTACTGTAACTGTTGTCCACTGTGCCTATTGTCTACTGTACATGTGTTCTACTGGACCTGTTGTCTACTGTACCCAATGTTTACTGTCCCTGTTGTCTACTGTATCTGTTGTCTAATGTACTTGTTGTCTACTGTACCTGTTGTTTATTGAACCCTTTGTCTACTGTACCCGTTGTCTACTGTACCCGTTGTCTACTGTACACTTTGTCTACTCTACCCGGTGTCTACTGTACCTGTTTACTGTACCTGTTGTCTTCTGTACCTGTTTTCTACTGTACCTGTTTTTTACTGTACCTGTTACTGATGTACCTCTCACTGATTTACCTGTTACTGATGTACCTGTTACTGATGTACCTGTTATAGATGTACCTGTTTACCTGGAGTTTACCTGGAGAGAGTTCCGGGGGTCAACGCCCCCGCGGCCCGGTCTGTGACCAGGCCTCCTGGTGGATCAGAGCCTGATCAACCAGGCTGTTACTGCTGGCTGCACGCAATCCAACGTACGAGCCACAGCCCGGCTGGTCAGGTACCGACTTTAGGTGCTTGTCCAGTGCCAGCTTGAAGACTGCCAGGGGTCTATTGGTAATCCCCCTTATGTATGCTGGGAGGCAGTTGAACAGTCTCGGGCCCCTGACACTTATTGTATGGTCTCTTAACGTGCTAGTGACACCCCTGCTTTTCATTGGGGGGATGTTGCATCGTCTGCCAAGTCTTTTGCTTTCGTTGTGAGTGATTTTCGTGTGCAAGTTCGGTACTAGTCCCTCTAGGATTTTCCAGGTGTATATAATCATGTATCTCTCCCGCCTGCATTCCAGGGAGTACAGGTTGAGGAACTTTAAGCGCTCCCAGTAATTGAGGTGTTTTATCTCCGTTATGTGAGCTGTGAAGGTTCTCTGTACATTTTATAGGTCAGCAATTTCACCTGCCTTGAAAGATGCTGTTAGTGTGCAGCAATATTCCAGCCTAGATAGAACAAGTGACCTGAAGAGTGTCATCATGGGCTTGGCCTCCCTAGTTTTGAAGGTTCTCATTATCCATCCTGTCATTTTTCTAGCAGATGCGATTGATACAATGTTATGGTCCTTGAAGGTGAGATCCTCCGACATGATCACTCCCAGGTCTTTGACGTTGGTGTTTCGCTCTATTTTGTGGCCGGAATTTGTTTTGTACTCTGATGAAGTTTTAATTTCCTCATGTTTACCATATCTGAGTAATTGAAATTTCTCATCGTTGAACTTCATATTGTTTTCTGCAGCCCACTGAAAGATTTGGTTGATGTCCACCTGGAGCCTTGCAGTGTCTGCAATGGAAGACACTGTCATGCAGATTTGGGTGTCATCTGCAAAGGAAGACACGGTGCTGTGGCTGACATCCTTGTCTATGTCAGATATGAGGATGAGGAACAAGATGGGAGCGAGTACTGTGCCTTGTGGAACAGAGCTTTTCACCGTAGCTGCCTCGGACTTTACTCTGTTGACTACTACTCTTTGTGTTCTGTTAGTGAGGAAATTATAGATCCATCGACCGACTTTTCCTGTTATTCCTTTAGCACGCATTTTGTGCGCTATTACGCCATGGTCACACTTGTCGAAGGCTTTTGCAAAGTCTGTATATATTACATCTGCATTCTTTTTGTCTTCTAGTGCATCTAGGACCTTGTCGTAGTGATCCAATAGCTGAGACAGACAGGAGCGACCTGCTCTAAACCCATGTTGCCCTGGGTTGTGTAACTGATGGGTTTCTAGATGGGTGGTGATCTTGCTTCTTAGGACCCTTTCAAAGATTTTTATGATATGGGATGTTAGTGCTATCGGTCTGTAGTTCTTTGCTATTGCTTTACTGCCCCCTTTGTGGAGTGGGGCTATGTCTGTTGTTTTTAGTAGCTGTGGGACGACCCCCGTGTCCATGCTCCCTCTCCATAGCATGGTAAAAGCTCGTGATAGGGGCTTCTTGCAGTTCTTGATGAACACGGAGTTCCATGAGTCTGGCCCAAGGGCAGAGTGCATGGGCATGTCATTTATCGCCTGTTCGAAGTCATTTGGCATCAGAATAACATCAGACAGGCTTGTGTTAACCAAATTCTGTGGCTCTCTCATAAAAAATTCATTTTGATCTTCGACTCTCAGTCTGGTTAGCGGCTTGCTAAAAACTGAGTCATATTGGGAATTGAGTAGCTCATTCATTTTCTTGCTGTCATCTGTGTAGGACCCATCTTGTTTAAGTAGGGGCCCAATACTGGACGTTGTTCTCGACTTTGATTTGGCATAGGAGAAGAAATACTTTTGGTTTCTTTCGATTTCATTTATGGCTTTTAGTTCTTCCTGCGATTCCTGACTCCTATAAGATTCCTTTAGCTTAAATTCGATGTTTACTATTTATCTGACCAGTGTCTCCCTACGCATTTCAGATATATATTGGCCTCTTTTAGCCGCTCTGTTATTCTTTTTCGTCGCCTGTAAAGGGAGCGCCTGTCTCTTTCTATTTTACATCTATTCCTCCTTTTTCTAAAAGGAATAAGCCTTGTGCATACATCGAGTGCCACAGAGTTAATCTGTTCTAGGCATAAGTTGGGGTCTGTGTTGCTTAGTCTATCTTCCCAGCTTATATCGGTTAGGACTTGGTTTACTTGGTCCCACTTTATGTTCTTGTTACTGAAGTTGAATTTGGTGAAGGCTCCCTCATGACTAATCTCATTATGTCGGTCTGGGGCTCCGCGCATACATGTCTGAACCTCGATTATGTTGTGATCTGAGTATATTGTTTTTTATATGGTGACATTTCTTATTAGATCATCGTTGTTAGTGAAGATGAGGTCTAGTGTATTCTCCAGTCTAGTAGGCTCTATTATTTGCTGGTTTAAGTTGAATTTTGTGCAGAGATTTAAAAGCTCGTGTGAGTGTGAATTCTCGTAAGAACTTCCTCCTGGAGTTATCACTGCAACAACATTATTTGCTATATTCCTCCATTTTAGGTGCCTTAAGTTGAAATCCCCCAGGAGCAAGATGTTGGGGGCAGGAGCTGGCAGATTTTCCAGACAGTGGTCAATTTTTAACAGCTGTTCCTGGAATTGCTGGGATGTTGCATCCGGAGGCTTGTAGACTACCACAATGACTAGGTTTTGGTTCTCGATCTTTACTGCTAAAACTTCCACTACATCATTTGAGTCACTAAGCAGTTCTGTGCAAACAAGTGACTCTGCGATATACAGGCTAACCCTCCCCCCCCTTTTGCCTGTTCACTCTGTCGCATCTTTATAGGTTGTAACCTGGGATCCATATTTCGCTGTCAAAGTGATCCTTCATGTGGGTCTCTGTGAAAGCCGCGAACATTGCTTTTGCCTCTGTACTTGTCACCATTGTACCTGTTACTGATGTACCTGTTATTGATGTACCTGTTATTGATATACCTGTTACTGATGTACCTGTTACTGATGCACCTGTCCAATGATGTACCTGTTACTGATGTTCCTGTCACCGTTGTACCTGTTACTGATGTACTTGTTATTGATGTACCCATTACTGATGTACCTGTTACTGATGTACCTGTTACTGATGTACTTGTTACTGAAGTTCATTACTGATGCACCTGTTACTGACATACCTGTCACTGTTGTACCTGTTACTGATGTACCTGTTACTGATGTACCTATCACTGTTGTACCTGTTACTGATGTACCTGTTACTGATGTACCTGTTACTGATGTACCTATCACTGTTGTACCTGTTACTGATGTACCTGTTACTGATGTACCTATCACTGTTGTACCTGTTACTG
This sequence comes from Cherax quadricarinatus, assembly GCF_038502225.1. Classification (NCBI taxonomy): domain Eukaryota; kingdom Metazoa; phylum Arthropoda; class Malacostraca; order Decapoda; family Parastacidae; genus Cherax; species Cherax quadricarinatus. Next base: position 120,495 of record NW_027195530.1, on the reverse strand, counting down.
ATGTACCTATCACTGTTGTACCTGTTACTGATGTACCTATCACTGTTGTACCTGTTACTGATTGTTGCGAATAAGAATTTTTTTAAAGAACTTCAGAATGTGGCCTGTTACCATTCATTTCTAATGCAACAAGATTTTTGGATCCGAGTTATTTAAAATTTTAGAGTCTAGGGGAAATAATTTCAACTGGGAAACTCCATAGAATAATATTCAAATTTATTAAAGTATTTAAATACAAAACTTTATCTTCTCTTTGTAGTTAATGTAACTTAATACTTTGTACAATAAATTTACCATATACATTTAGTTCAAAATCATGGAAATGTCACATTAATAAGGAAGTTTAATTATTCTTCCTGTAATTCAGTCTTCAATAACATTTACGTCTTTGTCTTAACAAGACTAAACTCAAAATACAAAAGGTACAAGGTTTAACAAGACCTTTGAATCTGCCCGTAAAGTATCTCTATGGATTACTGAACTGACCAAGAATATAAATATCAAGAGAGTCTTTCAAAATAATGAGGAACAAAGTGAGTCAGCTCTAGAGTCCAATTCTCAAAACCATTCAAACTGTACACCATAAGAGCCAATATACGTCAGGTTGGATCAGCTGACCCACGTCAGTCAGCCGGACATAAACAATTGAACAATTCACCGGATAGTTCCAAGACTTAAACTCTACTCTATATTCACAAGAAATCCTACCTAACAATAATAATAAAATAATAGTGATAATAACAAAATAGTGATAATAGTGATAATAGTGATAATAACGATAATATCATGGTATTTTTCATATATTAACAGATAATAATATAACGTCGAAAGTCTCTATTTTAACTATAAACGGGGACTTTTGCGCTATAATATTAAGTGATGAACATATTCTCTTACAATAGTTAAATAACACAGGATGACCAATTTCGAAGATATAACACCCCCCCCCCCCGTACGACAATAGGTCGCAGTAGGAAGTTTGCAAGTGTCCTTGGTAATATCTCCTTTATAATAAGCGTCCTCTTGGTAAATAAGGCAAGTAGTACGACGGAAGAATGGAGAAGAAAGAACTCGATCAGCATGGTTATTTGCCAGAGGATGAGCTTTTGGAACAATGGCCAGAAGAACTATCTGGAGTGGCTTCCATCACAATTCGAGAACAGAAGTCTCGGACATGACTGTCAGGGTCATCCATGTGGACTTAATACTTCGTCACATCAACGAAACGGCTTTCATAGTCATACTGTCAATATAAAAGAAAATCATTAACAAAAATAAATAATATATATAAATTAGGGTCTAAGAGTACTCATTTCTTAACTTTACATTTTAAGGTATACATTTTTTTTTTCAAGGGCGAGAAAGGGCTTCAGCAATTATGTTAAGGGATCCACTTAAGTGTTGAATACTAATCAGATAAGGTTGGATCCTCAGAGCCCACCTGAGGATTCGGGTGTTCTTTGATTTCATAGAATTAATATAAATTAAAGGGTTGTGATCAGAAAATACCATAATTTTATGGGGGAGGTTCCCAGATAAATGTCAAAATGTTCCAAAGATATTACTAGGGCAAGAGCTTTCTCTACAGTTGCGTAATTCTTTTGGTGATGTTTTAACTTTGAAGAAAAATAAGATATAGGATGCAAAATATCAGTAGAGGGGGATTTCTGAAGTAACACCGCCCCCACAGCATAACCGCTGGCATCGATGTGTAAATAGAAGGGTTGATTAAAGTCAGGACTTTTCAATACGGGTGACGAAGAAAGCAACCGCTTCAACCGATTAAAAGCTATCTCACAATCTTTCGTCCAGCAAAACTTCATCTTACTACTGGTTAACTCAGTAAGAGGAGATGCAACCTGAGAAAAATTAGGACAGAAACGACAATAATAACCAGTCATTCCAAGGAACCTCTGTATAGACTTTCTATCTTGAGGGATAGGAAACTCGGCAATGGCCCTAACTTTTACATCACCAGGACGTACCTCGCCCTGACCTATACAAAACCCGAGGTATTTAATCTTGGCTTGTCCAAACTGACACTTGGCTAAATTTATGGTGAAGTTGTACTTTTCTAACTTCTTAAATAAGGTTTCCAGGCGAATTAAATGTTGCTCCCACTCATTGCTATATATAACAAGATCATCTAGATATGCATCCACTCCTTCTAAATCATTGGTCAGCAGGTTCATCAGGCGCTGAAAGGTAGAGGCCGCGTTACACAACCTGAAGGGCATAACACGATAATTGAATAATAATCCTTGTACAGTAAATGCGGATATTTCTTGGGCTTGCTGGGTAAGAGGCACTTGGTAATAGCCCCTTAATAAATCCAGGTCATTCTCTGCTCAGACGCTGTGCTGAGCGGTCGTCAGCTGTCTCTCCTCAGTCCCGACACGTGGTGGAGGAGCTTTGAGACGACAACAACAATGGCGACTGGTTTTCGACGAAGAGTTAATACTGTGTGTATTGACCTTATAAAGGGCAAAATCCCCAGTGCATCGATTAATGTGTTGGTGCCAATGATCATCTGCGATGTATATGGCATCCAGCATGAGTCCCTGTGTGGCGTTGCCTTAAATGGACTATCCCGGATCTTTGTCAAGTTTTGTGATGCCAAGACCTACGAGCAGAATGTCAACCAGTATCAGGATTTTAGCAAGCAAGTCACCCCAGCAGTCACAGTTAAGTTGCACGACGTTTCACAATACTATACGTGGGTACGTGTGCGAAACGTGCCTTTTGAGGCTCACGAAGTTGACATACGTGACGTGAGTGGAACCACAGTCGATGGCCTCCATTCCAAACCAACAGATACAGATACTAATGCCGGAAAAAAAATCCCCCCCCCCAGTACCAACAATACCACCAGTCCGATAACATTCTTCTTGGCAAATATACAGGGTCTAAAGCCAGCAACAAACAACAAAATACCTTTCATTCGTGGACTGCTTGCAGAGGCAAAGGCAATGTTCGCGGCTTTCACTGAGACCCACATAAAGGATCACTTGGACAACGAAATATGGATCCCAGGTTACAACCTATACAGATGTGACAGAGTGAACAGGCAAAAGGGGGGTGGGGTTGGCCTGTACATTGCAGAGTCACTTGTTTGCACAGAACTGCTAAATGCCTCAAATGATGTAGTGGAAATTTTAGCAGTAAAGGTCGAGAACCAAAACCTAGTCATTGTGGTAGTCTACAAGCCTCCGGATGCAACATCCCAGCAATTCCAGGAACAGCTGTTAAAAATTGACCACTGTCTTGAAAATCTTCCAGCTCCTGCACCCAACATCTTGCTCCTGGGGGATTTCAACTTAAGGCACCTAAAATGGAGGAATATAGCAAATAATATTGTTGCAGTAATAACACCAGGAGGCAGCTCTGATGAAAACTCACACTCACGCGAGCTTTTAAATCTCTGCACAAAATTCAATTTAAACCAGCAAATAATAGAGCCTACTAGACTGGAGAATACACTAGACCTCATCTTCACTAACAATGATGATCTGATAAGAAATGTCACCATATCAAAAACAATATACTCAGATCACAACATAATTGAGGTTCAGTCATGTATGCGCGGAGCCCCAGACCGACATAATGAGATTAGTCACGAGGGAGCATTCACCAAATTCAACTTCAATAACAAAAACATAAAGTGGGACCAAGTAAACCAAGTCCTAACCGATATAAGCTGGGAAGATATACTAAGCAACACAGACCCCAACTTATGCCTAGAACAGATTAACTCGGTGGCACTCGATGTATGCACAAGGCTTATTCCTCTAAGAAAAATGAGGAGTAGATGTAAAATAGAAAGAGACAGGCGCTCCCTTTACAGGCGACGGAAAAGAATAACAGAGCGGCTAAAAGAGGTCAATATATCTGAAATGCGTAGGGAGACACTGGTCAGAGAAATAGCAAACATCGAACTTAAGCTAAAGGAATCTTATAGGAGTCAGGAATCGCGGGAAGAACTAAAAGCCTTAAATGAAATCGAAAGAAACCCAAAGTATTTCTTCTCCTATGCCAAATCAAAGTCGAGAACAACGTCCAGTATTGGACCCCTAATTAAACAAGATGGGTCCTACAGAGATGACAGCAAGGAAATGAGTGAGCTACTCAAGTCCCAATATGACTCAGTTTTTAGCAAGCCACTAACCAGACTGAGAGACGAAGATCAAAATGAATTTTTTATGAGAGAGCCACAGAATTTGGTTAACACAAGCCTATCTGATGTTATCCTGACGCCAAATGACTTCGAACAGGCGATAAATGACATGCCCATGCACTCTGCCCCAGGGCCAGACTCATGGAACTCCGTGTTCATCAAGAACTGAAAGAAGCCCCTATCACGAGCCTTTACCATCCTATGGAGAGGGAGCATGGACACGGGGGTCGTCCCACAGTTACTAAAAACAACAGACATAGCCCCACTCCACAAAGGGGGCAGTAAAACAACAGCAAAGAACTACAGACCGATAGCACTAACATCCCATATCATAAAAATCTTTGAAAGAGTCCTAAGAAGCAAGATCACCACCCATCTAGAAACCCACCAGTTACACAACCCAGGGCAACATGGGTTTAGAACAGGTCGCTCCTGTCTGTCTCAGCTACTGGATCACTACGACAAGGTCCTAGATGCACTAGAAGACAAAAAGAATGCAGATGTAATATATACAGACTTTGCAAAAGTCTTCGACAAGTGTGACCATGGCGTAATAGCGCACAAAATGCGTGCTAAAGGAATAACAGGAAAAGTCGGTCGATAAGATAAGATAAGATAAGATTTCGTTCGGATTTTTAACCCCGGAGGGTTAGCCACCCAGGATAACCCAAGAAAGTCAGTGCGTCATCGAGGACTGTCTAACTTATTTCCATTGGGGTCCTTAATCTTGTCCCCCAGGATGCGACCCACACCAGTCGACTAACACCCAGGTACCTATTTGCTGCTAGGTGAACAGGACAACAGGTGTAAGGAAACGTGTCGAATGTTTCCACCCGCCGGGAATCGAACCCGGGCCCTCCGTGTGTGAAGCGGGAGCTTTGGCCACCAGGCCACAGAGAGAAGTAGTCAACGGAGTAAAGTCCGAGGCAGGCACGGTGAAAAGGTCTGTTCCACAAGGCACAGTACTCGCTCCCATCTTGTTCCTCATCCTCATATCTGACATAGACAAGGATGTCAGCCACAGCACCGTGTCTTCCTTTGCAGATGACACCCGAATCTGCATGACAGTGTCTTCCATTGCAGACACTGCAAGGCTCCAGGCAGACATCAACCAAATCTTTCAGTGGGCTGCAGAAAACAATATGAAGTTCAACGATGAGAAATTTCAATTACTCAGATATGGTAAACACGAGGAAATTAAATCTTCATCAGAGTACAAAACAAATTCTGGCTACAAAATAGAGCGAAACACCAACGTCAAAGACCTGGTAGTGATCATGTCGGAGGATCTCACCTTCAAGGACCATAACATTGTATCGATCGCATCTGCTAGAAAAATGACAGGATGGATAATGAGAACCTTCAAAACGAGGGATGCCAAGCCCATGATGACACTCTTCAGGTCACTTGTTCTGTCTAGGCTGGAATATTGCTGCACACTAACAGCACCTTTCAAGGCAGGTGAAATTGCTGACCTAGAAAATGTAGAGAACCTTCACGGGGCACATAACGGAGATAAAATACCTCAATTACTGGGAGCGCTTGAGGTTCCTGAACCTGTATTCCCTGGAACGCAGGCGGGAGAGATACATGATTATATACACCTGGAAAATCCTAGAGGGACAAGTACCGAACTTGCACACGAAAATCACTCACTACGAAAGCAAAAGATTTGGCAGACGATGCACCATCCCCCCAATGAAAAGCAGGGGTGTCACTAGCACGATAAGAGACCATACAATAAGTGTCAGGTGCCCGAGACTGTTCAACTGCCTCCCAGCACACATAAGGGGGATTACCAACAGACCCCTGGCAGTCTTCAAGCTGGCACTGGACAAGCACCTAAAGTCGGTTCCTGATCAGCCGGGCTGTGGCTCGTACGTTGGTTTGCGTGCAGCCAGCAGCAACAGCCTGGTTGATCAGGCTCTGATCCACCAGGAGGCCTGGTCACAGACCGGGCCGCGGGGGCGTTGACCCCCGGAACTCTCTCCAGGTAAACTCCAGGTATGGTTCCAAGATTTAATGACGGAGATTTAGATACTTATTTTGAAGTCTTTGAGAATCAAGCACGTGCTATGCGCTGGCCCCGACAACACTGGGCAACCTTATTACATACTTCGTTGTCTGGTAAAGCTCAAAGTTGTGCGGCTACGTTACCTTTTGAGAAATATGTGGATTATGATTCCGTTAAGAAGGCTATCCTAGAGGCTTATGATCTCCTCCCAGTAAGTTATCTAAAAACCTTTAGAGCATTAAAACTCCAGCCAACTCAGTCGTATGTGGATTTTGCACGTGAAAAGAAAATTGCTTTTGAGAGATGGTGTAGAGCTTCTAACTGTAAATCTATGGGAAGTCTTTCCCAGTTGATCCTGCATGAGGATTTCTATAATAATTTACCAGAAGACTTGCATAGGTATTTGATTAGTTGCCCCATAGTAAATATACTAGAAACAGCCTCGCTCGCCGATAATTATGAAATATCTCAACAATTGATTGGCGAAACAAAAAGTAAGGAAACAGTGACTAAATATGCCCCTAAGAAAGGACGATCCAATCTTACAGAGATGCGTCACATACAGAATCCTTGCCAGATCTCCTATGATGCCTCCACGCCCATTAATAATAAATTTAGATCTAACTCTAGGAAAAGTTCAAAACCACTAAGGCATAACAGTGAGTTGAAATGCACTTATTGTAATAAGAATGGGGATTTAAGGAAACACTGTTATTGGCTAGAGAGGGATACCAGGAACGAGCGACTTCGTTTCCCAACTCAGGTAATATCTTCATCGACAACTCAAAAGAAACTGAACCCTAGTACCGAACAAGGTTCACAAGAACGAATCAGTAGTCATTCTAGATGACTCAATACTAGAGCTGTTTCAGAAAAAGATATTCACTCAGCTATGAGTCCCTACTTTGCTAAAGTGAAAGTTGGAATAGACGAGACTCAATTAGTTGAAATTAATTCCTTCCGTGATACTGGAAGTTATTTAACATTGTTGAAGCAGGACATACTTCCCGTAAGTGATATGACTCACACATAGCTAGATGTCTTATTAGAAGCCTATGGAGGCGCCATTATAAGAGTGCCTCTTCACAGGATATACATCCAAACACCAACCTATACTGGCTTTGTGTCGGTAGGTATATCCAGTGAAACTTTTCCTATTCAGGGCGTTGACTTACTCATGGGCAATGATCTAGACTATCCGGGTATAAGCCGAGAGCCTCTAGTTATTGATAATTCTACTGACATTAACTATGCCATAGAAGCTCGAAAAGAGGCTCCTACCAATGTACCTGTTGCTGGTGCACCTGTCACTGATGTACCTGTTGCTGATGTACCTATCACTGATGTACCTGTTGCTGATGCACCTGCCACTGATGTACCTGTTGCTGATGCACCTGCCACTGATGTACCTGTTGCTGATGCACCTGTCACTGATGTACCTGTTGCTGGTGCACCTGTCACTGATGTACCTGTTGCTGATGCACCTGTCACTGATGTACCTGTTGCTGGTGCACCTGTCACTGATGTACCTGTTGCTGGTGCACCTGTCACTGATGTACCTGTTGCTGATGCACCTGCCACTGATGTACCTGTTGCTGATGCACCTGTCACTGATGTACCTGTTGCTGGTGCACCTGTCACTGATGTACCTGTTGCTGATGCACCTGCCACTGATGTACCTGTTGCTGATGCACCTGTCACTGATGTACCTGTTGCTGGTGCACCTGTCACTGATGTACCTGTTGCTGGTGCACCTGTCACTGATGTACCTGTTGCTGATGCACCTGCCACTGATGTACCTGTTGCTGATGCACCTGTCACTGATGTACCTGTTGCTGGTGCACCTGTCACTGATGTACCTGTTGCTGATGCACCTGCCACTGATGTACCTGTTGCTGATGCACCTGTCACTGATGTACCTGTTGCTGGTGCACCTGTCACTGATGTACCTGTTGCTGATGCACCTGCCACTGATGTACCTGTTGCTGATGTACCTATCACTGATGTACCTGTTGCTGGTGCACCTGTCACTGATGTACCTGTTGCTGATGCACCTGTCACTGATGTACCTGTTGCTGGTGCACCTGTCACTGATGTACCTGTTGCTGATGCACCTGTCACTGATGTACCTGTTGCTGATGCACCTGTCACTGATGTACCTGTTGCTGATGCACCTGCCACTGATGTACCTGTTGCTGATGCACCTGCCACTGATGTACCTGTTGCTGATGCACCTGTCACTGATGTACCTGTTGCTGATGCACCTGTCACTGATGTACCTGTTGCTGATGCACCTGTCACTGATGTACCTGTTGCTGGTGCACCTGTCACTGATGTACCTGTTGCTGGTGCACCTGTCACTGATGTACCTGTTGCTGATGCACCTGTCACTGATGTACCTGTTGCTGATGCACCTGCCACTGATGTACCTGTTGCTGATGCACCTGTCACTGATGTACCTGTTGCTGATGCACCTGTCACTGATGTACCTGTTGCTGATGCACCTGCCACTGATGTACCTGTTGCTGATGCACCTGCCACTGATGTACCTGTTGCTGATGCACCTGTCACTGATGTACCTGTTGCTGATGCACCTGTCACTGATGTACCTGTTGCTGATGCACCTGTCACTGATGTACCTGTTGCTGGTGCACCTGTCACTGATGTACCTGTTGCTGATGCACCTGTCACTGATGTACCTGTTGCTGATGCACCTGTCACTGATGTACCTGTTGCTGATGCACCTGTCACTGATGTACCTGTTGCTGATGCACCTGCCACTGATGTACCTGTTGCTGATGCACCTGCCACTGATGTACCTGTTGCTGATGCACCTGTCACTGATGTACCTGTTGCTGATGCACCTGTCACTGATGTACCTGTTGCTGGTGCACCTGTCACTGATGTACCTGTTGCTGATGCACCTGTCACTGATGTACCTGTTGCTGATGCACCTGTCACTGATGTACCTGTTGCTGGTGCACCTGTCACTGATGTACCTGTTGCTGATGCACCTGCCACTGATGTACCTGTTGCTGATGCACCTGTCACTGATGTACCTGTTGCTGGTGCACCTGTCACTGATGTACCTGTTGCTGGTGCACCTGTCACTGATGTACCTGTTGCTGATGCACCTGCCACTGATGTACCTGTTGCTGATGCACCTGTCACTGATGTACCTGTTGCTGATGCACCTGTCACTGATGTACCTGTTGCTGGTGCACCTGTCACTGATGTACCTGTTGCTGATGCACCTGCCACTGATGTACCTGTTGCTGATGCACCTGTCACTGATGTACCTGTTGCTGATGCACCTGCCACTGATGTACCTGTTGCTGATGCACCTGTCACTGATGTACCTGTTGCTGGTGCACCTGTCACTGATGTACCTGTTGCTGATGCACCTGCCACTGATGTACCTGTTGCTGATGCACCTGTCACTGATGTACCTGTTGCTGGTGCACCTGTCACTGATGTACCTGTTGCTGATGCACCTGCCACTGATGTACCTGTTGCTGGTGCACCTGTCACTGATGTACCTGTTGCTGATGCACCTGTCACTGATGTACCTGTTGCTGGTGCACCTGCCACTGATGTACCTGTTGCTGATGCACCTGTCACTGATGTACCTGTTGCTGATGCACCTGCCACTGATGTACCTGTTGCTGATGCACCTGCCACTGATGTACCTGTCATTGATGTACCTGTTGCTGGTGTACCTGTCAATGATGTACCTGTTGATGATGTATCTTTCATTTACGTACCTGTTGGTGATGTACCTGTCACTGACGTACCTGTCACTGATTTACCTGTTGATTTCATACCTGTCACTGATGTACCTGTTGATAATGTATCTGTCATTGATATACCTGTTGGTGATTGACCTGTCATTGATGTACATGTTGCTGATGTACGTGTCACTAATGTACCTGTTACTGATGTATCTGTCACTGATGTACCTGTTAATGATGTACCTGTTACTGATATATCTGTCACTGATGCAACTGTTACTGATGTACCTGTTACTGATGTACCTGTTACTGATGTACCTGTTACTGATATACCTGTCTATTTCGAACACAGGTTATGAATGACCTATGAGCTGGTCGTGATGATTTTTATAGAGAAACAAAGTCAGCAGATAGACTATAATGTATATTTTACTTTCACCCACTATGTACAGATGGAATATAAAATAAGTGTACACCACGGTGACAGATGGCAAAAGCAAAAGCCAGAGAGAGAGCACCATACTCAACCAGCAGGCAGGCAAGTCTGCCAAATGCTGACTGCAAGTGAAACACATTGCTTTAGCATTTGGCTGATTCGTCTGTTATTGAAAAATGAAGAAAAATACTGATTTAACAACGGATACCTAGTAGCTTTGTCCATGATAATAAACAAGTACTGGTTTCCTGACTTGGATTTTGGATACAGGATACAGGATACAAATGACAAGACAAATGACAAGGATACAAGGCAGTCGCAGCCCAGCCACCGTGGAGAGAAGACGTCGTCGTTCCCGCTCTTCAGCTGAGCAACTCTGAACACTGTTGCTCGAGAATTTACTTGGGTTATTACCTGGAGTTTACCTGGAGAGAGTTCCGGGGGTCAACGCCCCCGCGGCCCGGTCTGAGACCAGGCCTCCTGGTGGATCAGAGCCTGATCAACCAGGCTGTTGCTGCTGGCTGCACGCAAACCAACATACGAGCTACAGCCCGGCTGATCAGGAACTGACTTTAGGTGCTTGTCCAGTGCCAGCTTGAAGACTGCCAGGGGTCTGTTGGTAATCCCCCTTATGTGTGCTGGGAGGCAGTTGAACAGTCTCGGGCCCCTGACACTTATTGTATGGTCTCTTAACGTGCTAGTGACACCCCTGCTTTTCATTGGGGGGATGGTGCATCGTCTGCCAAGTCTTTTGCTTTCGTAATGAGTGATTTTCGTGTGCAAGTTCGGTACTAGTCCCTCTAGGATTTTCCAGGTGTATATAATCATGTATCTCTCCCTCCTGCGTTCCAGGGAATACAGGTTTAGGAACCTCAAGCGCTCCCAATAATTGAGGTGTTTTATCTCCGTTATGCGCGCCGTGAAAGTTCTCTGTACATTTTCTAGGTCGGCAATTTCACCTGCCTTGAAAGGTGCTGTTAGTGTGCAGCAATATTCCAGCCTAGATAGAACAAGTGACCTGAAGAGTGTCATCATGGGCTTGGCCTCCCTAGTTTTGAAGGTTCTCATTATCCATCCTGTCATTTTTCTAGCAGATGCGATTGATACAATGTTATGGTCCTTGAAGGTGAGATCCTCCGACATGATCACTCCCAGGTCTTTGACGTTGGTGTTTCGCTCTATTTTGTGGCCAGAATTTGTTTTGTTTGTTATCCTGAGTAGTTCTTCACCAGAGCTGAGAGGAGACTTGCTTGCAGTCACTTCGAGCCCCATCCCATCAAGAGGGTAAGGCGGTGACTTGCTTGCTTGTTCACCCCTCTCATCCCCATCCCCCCATCCTTCCCCATCCTCCCCCCACCCATACATCAACACTGGCCCACACACTTAACACACTACATACATTGCTATCCTTCTGACTGTCCTATCTTCTTATTTTTCGGCAACTTCGCTTTGGCGAGTTAACACAAGGCATTTTGACCATCTGGTAGCCCGTGTGGTTTTTTAAAATCCAGCCGATCTTTGCCTTGGGCCCTTTCCCCTCACTACTCGAGGGTAGGCTATCTTAGGGGCTGACCTTCATAAGTCAGCTGAATTAGGATGTTAGGCTAACATTAAGGAAAGATACCTTTTTGTTAAGTAACTCCTCTGCCAGATGCACCTTCCCAGGCATCATGGCGAGGATTCGTGTAAGATTACGCATTGAAGGAAACCAAATGTCCATGAAAGACATTCTCAAATGTATTTGCTCTAACTCAACTGTTGCTCCAGTGGATGTTTTTCAAACCCACGCTGGAGCAGTACTTCTCCTCTCTTCGGAAGAAGAGTTACTTCAACTCCTAAAGCATGATGTCTTGGATAAACTGAGGACTTCTGGTGTTATCCCAATTGCACCTGACAGCTATCAAGCCCAGAGGACTGTGTTTGTGGCCAGAATCAACAGTTTTATGAAACACAGCACTGTTAATGAAATTGTTGATAACATTAATGCCGAGAATTCTGACCTTAGGGCTGTAGAAGCACATAAATTCTCGAATACCAACAACAATAAGGTAACTTTAAAACTAATACTTGAGACACCTGAGGAGGCCAAACTTGTGTGTCAAAATGGCTTCAAATGTTTCAGTACCAGATGTACATCTGACCAAATTTCTATAGAACGCTTTGTCAGTGTGACACAATGTTTCAAGTGTTATGCCTTTGGTCATAACAACAACAAATGCAGTACACAAGTGCAAATTTGTAGCATTTGCTCTGGCCAACATTCCTATCGTGATTGTACCAATAAAAATTCACCTAAATGTGTCCTCTGTAATGGAAAACATCATGCTGTTTCTGCTATTTGTCCTGAAAGAAAAAAGGAAATGCAGAAAATTCTTGACGCCAAGAAACTATCCACTTCTAAGAAGACCACTCCCCAGGCACCACCAACCATGTCCCAAACTTCCTTCCCAGCTCTGCCTGGATCAAGTGGGACTCCTCAGGTCTCTACCAATGGTTCCAATGTTTGGAATTCTGCCCCTCTTGGAGCACACCAATCTAACCCTCACTTACAACAGACACAACAACAAGGTTCAGTCGCATCTCATGTGTCTCAGGTATCCACAGACGGGGATATAATGAGAGCACAACTAATGTACTTGGTGGCCAAAGACACAGCTGGTGGTGATATTCAACTCTGCTCTCGTGTTTTAAATGATATGTTAAAGGCTAATGGGATCACTCCCATCATTATCCCTGAAAATGTGAAGGCCATTATGACCCAGCCTTCTCATAACAAGAAGTATGTACCATACTCTACATCTAATAATAAGCCTAAGTCATCCCTGGCCCAGGGATCGCCCTCCTCGCAAACCCAGGTTGTCAACTCTTCTCAACCCGAAAAGTCAACACCTGAACATAACAATGCCCCAGAAATTGGTGCCTACTCTCCCGCTATTGTAGCTGTACCTGTTGAACAGGAACTTTCCCAAGGTAACTCACCTTGCCTATCTAATATTCACTTGGAGCCTACACAGTCTCCCATTAACTCTCACGAGCCTCTGCTTCCTGAAACTGAGTATAGCATACCTCAGTTTCATGATGATGACTCTAACGACTCTAACGATTCTAATGATTCTAATGAGTCTGTTAATATTACTGCCTCTAGTGAAGAGGAAGAGGATGGCATTGTTAATACACAAGCATCCACGCAAAAGTTCCCTTCTCCTATTGACGAGTCCAGCAGGGATAGTATAGATACAACACATGAAATTAGTTGCAGGCGTTCAGAACGCAGTGTACGACCGAAGAAAAAGAAATAATGGGGATTACAATTTTCCAACTTAATGTTCAACATTTCTTCAATAACCGTTACCTTCTTGAGGTTGAACTACATAACTACAATCCTGATGTTATACTTTTGAACGAGACAGCTGCAAGAGTTGATCAACATATTAAATTACGTGGATACTGTACTGTTGAGAAATCGAGAGGACAGTTTAGTGGTGTAGCCATCTTGGTTAAATTAGGATATACATTTAAAAATATTCATGTGGATGAAGATAACATTCTTGCAATAGAACTAACAACGTCGCATGGACAACTAATAATAGGAACTGGATATTTTCCCCCGAGACAGCCATATATAGAGTCAATTCCTCTACATAGGATATTAAGCAGAAATATTCCAACAATTTTAGCTGGAGATTTTAATGCTCATCACCCTGCCCTCTTCAACTGTGGAGCTGGTATTCCACTGGGTGACTTAAAAGGAAAACAACTCTTTAATATCATGACAGCTAGAAACTTGTCATTTCAAGGCCCATTCTTCAAATCGTACATTGGACCTCATCCAGGAACACCAGATATTGTACTGACAAACAGAGACTGTGACATCTTTCACTGTCGTATATCTCCTGGTGGAAATGTAGGATCTGACCATATCCCTGTTATAATACAACTACAAACTTCTCCATTTAGAATACCTGTAACTCCTAAACCCAATCTTAACACCCTAGGATTTGACCCCTTCAGGGCATATCTGGGTGAAGATGAAATTGTGTCTTTGGAAAATCTACCTTCCAGTGCAATTGATGATGCAATCAGGTCCCTGCACAATCGAATAATTGAAGCTACCAATGCAAATTGCCAATTAGCTTCCACGAAGATATACCAACAATATAAACCTACTAGGGAAATTAGAGACACTTTAAGAAATTATCAAGCAGAATGTCGAAGGCATCTTCAAATGCGACAACCACCAGCAGCTACACTGCACCGATTAAGGCACGAATTAATTAACATGATTAGTCAACACAAACGAGACATATGGAAATTTCTAGTTCTTCAAGCTAATCAATATAAACGTGAACCAGCAAAATTTTGGAGTAAGATCCGACAACTTTTAGGGGCAAAGCACAAGACTCCTAACTACCTAGTTCATACCTTCACTGATGAGGATGATGAAGATGTTGAAATTAAACTTGACGATCCACAGGAACAGGCTAATTTGATGGGTGATGTATGGGAGAAAATTCTCTCCCACAATAACAGTCGTCAATTTAATAATAATCATTATCAGTTGGTCAATGAATGGAGAGATGAGAACTTGGATGATCTACAACCACTACCTTCCATCGATACTTCAACTCTTGAAGATACCCACCCGCTTACTAGACCTATTACATTATTAGAGATAAGTCAGGTTATTGGAAGAATGAGAAATAGAGCCCCTGGCCTCTCTGGAATAACAATGAAACAAATAAAGTACCTACCTAGAAATTGCAAACAGTCCTTGGTAAATATCTTTAATGCCATCTTGGCCTCAGGATATTTTCCAGTTGTTTTTAAGACTGCTAGAATGATCTTTCTTGCTAAGCCCAATAAAGACATCCACCAACCTGGGAACTATAGACCTATATCTTTACTTGAAGTCACTGGAAAAGTTCTTGAGAAAGTCATTTCCAACAGATTGAATTACTATATGGAGTTTAATCACTTGTTTACTGAAAAACAATTTGGCTTTAGAACACATAGAGGTACCAATCATGCAATAAATGTTATTTTTGACACTGTAGCAAGTCTAAAACAGCAGGGCAATCTTGCCTTAATTGCCACCAGAGATGTTCATAAAGCTTTTGATAGCTTATGGCATGATGGCCTTATATACAAACTCATTGACCTACCAGACCATAACTGGACTTTTCTCAGAGTAATTTATAATTTCTTAACTCAAAGAAAAATCATTCCCACCTTTCATGGCAAGTCGACAGAACCTTTTATACCGACGGCTGGTGTCCCACAAGGTTCTTGTCTCAGTCCACTTCTGTTTAACATTTATGTGAATGACCTTCCTCAACCAGAGTTTAATGACACAATTGTGACACAGTTTGCAGATGATGTTATTCATGTCGTCTCATCAACTCCAGTAACAGGAAAATACAAGTATGAGAGAGTCATAGAAAAAATGAATATTGAACTTCGTCGAACATCTAATTGGGAGAAGAAATGGAGAATTACGACTAATCCTGACAAGGTCCTTGTTAGCACGATAGGATGTTTTGCATCAACCATTGAAGATAAAGGGGGTATCTCCATCAGAGGTACACCTGTAGCCATTAGAAACCCTAACAAGATCTTGGGATATGAAATAGACAGGCTGCTCCACTCAACATCTCATGTAACTAAAAAGATCAACACAGCCAAAGCCGGTCTTAGCAGACTCTTTCGATTCAATCAAGCCCCTCAACATGTCAAAAAACATCTGTATAAAATGATAATAAGACCTATACTTGAATACCCTTGTGTCCCAATGTCATTAACAACAAAGACCAACATGCTACGGTTACAAAGGGTCCAGAATAGAGCTCTTCGATTTATTACCAATACCAGGAGGAGAGACAGAGTTAAAATGGCAGATTTACACACACAACAAGATATCACTGCCATAAATGTACGCCTTGACACCCTAAAAAAGAAACAACTTTATACAATGCAAGAACTATACATGCCAGATAGAGAACATCCTATACAAGTGATAAATACCACCGATTACACCATTAATACTCCACCTCACAGGACTCAAAGAATGACTCTCCCACAGAGGGTTCGTCGTTTTATTCATAAAGATGATTACCCTCGACCCATGATTTTGAGCAACTTACCTGACGAAGAAGATTGGATACCACCAGAACCCTTCTATGTATACTGAAAAAACCATCGCCCCCAATTAGGGAGACATCTTAAATAACTTTCTAATGTAAAATTATGCTATTGACTATGGTTGGACACCACCATTAAGAAGCTATTGTCACGAGCTCATAAACTGGCCAGAAAATATTGCCTTTCCTGTCGTATGAATATCCGCTGTGCAATCGCGAAAAAAAAAAAAAAAAAAAAAAAAAAAAAAAAAAAAAAAAAAAAAAAAAAAAAAAAAAAAGCAATTGCAACTTGTATAATTACAACCAATTCAGAGTCATGTACTTATATACCTATTATATTTATGTGACTCTGATGGGTTAGTATTATACCTCTTAAAAAATAATCTTATCCAAATACACTTTTTAAATTACACCAAAGTGGTTGGGCCACTTACCTTTTATATCCTACCTCTCCCCCCCCCCTCCAGCCCTCTTCCAATATTTCCATCCTTACCCATCCTTCTTCCTTCCCCATCTTACCAAAGCTCTGGTCATTACGATACGATACGATTTTGGTAATAGTCTTACACAATCAATGATTAGCTCTGTAAACGGTTCTACGTCTTCATGTATGAGATGAGGTGGCGCAGGTTTAATGGAGTATCCAGGCTTACCTACTTGCTGACATTCCCTACATCTTGCCTTATTTTGGGCCAATAAAACTCTTTCATTATTCTATACAGAGTTTTTGTAATTCCTAAATGACCTTCTAAAGAGGAATTATGGGCTATGTTCAAAATTTGTGACCTAAATTTCTTAGGAACTACCAGTCTATCTGCTTCTGGGCTTTCCCCTACCTCCTTACCAGTCTCTGCGCTGAGCAGTAGATCGTGTTTAATTATATATTTGACTGGGTGATCTGAGTGGGATTCACCCAAGGCTGCCTGAAAAGCGAAGTTTAAACAAGTAATTAATCTTAATTCTTGGGTAGAGTATTAGGTGTGTTTCACAGAGTCGGGTGTCGTCATGCGTGTGTGAGGTGTTGCTTTGTTGTGGGATGTGATGGTGAGGTATAGTCACCAATCCCAGGCAACACCATCCCCCAACTCTTCACAGACCTAAACTTACTGTACAGAACATCCACACTTACTACTGTGCAACCTACATTTACAGAACCTTAAATTCCAACATTAACCTTGACCTAAAACACTTTCTTGATATTTGTGACAGAACCGACAGGGATAACACCAGACACAAACATCTCTATGACATTCCCCGTGTCCGGCTAAACCTATACAAAAATTCAATGTACATAAAAGGACCTAAAATGTGGAACACCCTACCTGAAAACTCTAGAACTGCAGACACATTCATCACTTCAAAACTACCGTTAGACAACATCAGCTACCTACACGAAAACAGCCTATTATCTTGTATCATGCACACATAAAAAACAGCCCAGACCTTCCCTCGATGTCTGTGATTCCCCACAATTCGCACTTACACTCACCCAAATGACTGTAAACATAGAAATACATAATACAACTATTACCTAATGAATGTTAACTAGTCATAAGTTTGCCTGTGATACTCCAATATAGAAACTATGTATTGTACCAAAACATAATCATTCACATTGCAAAATTTACTAACTGTAATGCAGTTACTTAGCCTTAATACCAATATACCCCTTAATCTGTACCAATATAGAGTTTTGAATTAATCTTAGTCTACCCGAAATGCCTAGTCATGCTAGGTGTGATAGTGGCCCTCTCTGTAATTAGTATTTTATAATATGTAAACCACACAATATCCTATAATATGTAAACCACGCATTGTAATCTTTATAGAGAATAAACTTGATTTGATTTGATTTGTTCTTACTTTCCAGATATTTGTTGTCCTTATCCTTACACTCAAGTTCTGGACGAGTGCTTCTACCTGAGTCTTCGTACTCTCACCTGGAATGAAGCTCGTGTCCACTGTCAAGGAATGTATGGTGACTTGGCCTCACCTAAACACATCAACGCCCTCAAGTCTTACATTGTCACTACAGCAGGTGTGTTAAAACTTCTTCCTTCAGTAAACTTTGATGTGCATTTAAAAGATAACATTAAAACTTGTGTGTTAAAACTTCTTCCTTCAGTAAACTTTGATGTGCATTTAAAAGATAAAATTAAAACTTGTGTGTTAAAACTTCTCCCATCAGTAAACTTTGATGTGCATTTAAAAGATAACATTAAAACTTGTGTGTTAAAACTACTTCCTTCAGTAAACTTTGATGTGCATTTAAAAGATAACATTAAAACTTATGTCCAGCAGCACTGGAGGATTCTCAGTTTTCTCTGGAATTCGCTGAAATTGTTTGTTATACAAGTTTTGTAGATAATTTTATGTTTATTTAGTTTTACATTATAAATATAATTAAGTGCATCCTGGCCTTAATAGGCTTCTAAAAATTTATTTGAAGCTTTATGAAGACTTCTGAACCCGACTTGAGGCAAATGAACTGAGACATTTGTCCCTTTAAGAGAATTATGATTCAAATGATAGTTCTGTCGAATAACCAGAAAGTAAACATTGATTCATAAGTACTTAGTACTTACCTAGTACTTACCTAGTACTTACTTAGTACTTACTTAGTACTTAGTACTTACTTAGTACTTAATACGGTGGAAAATATTATAAAAGCCTCGTAACATATCACAACGTGACCGACCACTCAATGATTGATCTCAATTAATAATAATAATAATAATAATAATAATAATAATAATAATAATAAAATTATTATTATTATTATTATTATTATTATTATTATTATTATTATTATTGTTATTAGTAGTTACATCGTTATAGGTTACATAGCGCTGCGAGGACTGATGAACAATGAATAAGAGTGAAGGAGAAATAGAAGAGGAGGTAAGATGTAGTTCGTCGTAGTGTAGTCCTGGTAGTGTAGTCCTGGTAGTGTAGTCCTGGTAGTGTAGTCCTGGTAGTGTAGTCCTGGTAGTGTAGTCCTGGTAGTGTAGTCCTGGTAGTGTAGTCCTGGTAGTGTAGTCCTGGTAGTGTAGTCCTGGTAGTGTAGTCCTGGTAGTGTAGTCCTGGTAGTGTAGTCCTGGTAGTGTAGTCCTGGTAGTGTAGTCCTGGTAGTGTAGTCCTGGTAGTGTAGTCCTGGTAGTGTAGTCCTGGTAGTGTAGTCCTGGTAGTGTAGTCCTGGTAGTGTAGTCCTGGTAGTGTAGTCCTGATGGTGTAGTCCTGGTAGTGTAGTCCTGGTAGTGTAGTCCTGGTAGTGTAGTCCTGGTAGTGTAGTCCTGGTAGTGTAGTCCTGGTAGTGTAGTCCTGATGGTGTAGTCCTGGTAGTGTAGTCCTGGTAGTGTAGTCCTGGTAGTGTAGTCCTGGTAGTGTAGTCCTGGTAGTGTAGTCCTGGTAGTGTAGTCCTGGTAGTGTAGTCCTGGTAGTGTAGTCCTGGTAGTGTAGTCCTGGTAGTGTAGTCCTGGTAGTGTAGTCCTGATAGTGTAGTCCTGGTAGTGTAGTCCTGGTAGTGTAGTCCTGGTAGTGTAGTCCTGGTAGTGTAGTCCTGGTAGTGTAGTCCTGGTAGTGTAGTCCTGGTAGTGTAGTCCTGATGGTGTAGTCCTGGTAGTGTAGTCCTGGTAGTGTAGTCCTGGTAGTGTAGTCCTGGTAGTGTAGTCCTGGTAGTGTAGTCCTGGTAGTGTAGTCCTGATGGTGTAGTCCTGGTAGTGTAGTCCTGGTAGTGTAGTCCTGGTAGTGTAGTCCTGGTAGTGTAGTCCTGGTAGTGTAGTCCTGGTAGTGTAGTCCTGATGGTGTAGTCCTGGTAGTGTAGTCCTGGTAGTGTAGTCCTGGTAGTGTAGTCCTGGTAGTGTAGTCCTGGTAGTGTAGTCCTGGTAGTGTAGTCCTGGTAGTGTAGTCCTGGTAGTGTAGTCCTGGTAGTGTAGTCCTGGTAGTGTAGTCCTGGTAGTGTAGTCCTGGTAGTGTAGTCCTGGTAGTGTAGTCCTGGTAGTGTAGTCCTGGTAGTGTAGTCCTGGTAGTGTAGTCCTGGTAGTGTAGTCCTGGTAGTGTAGTCCTGGTAGTGTAGTCCTGGTAGTGTAGTCCTGATGGTGTAGTCCTGGTAGTGTAGTCCTGGTAGTGTAGTCCTGGTAGTGTAGTCCTGGTAGTGTAGTCCTGGTAGTGTAGTCCTGGTAGTGTAGTCCTGGTAGTGTAGTCCTGGTAGTGTAGTTTACCTGGAGTTTACCTGGAGAGAGTTCCGGGGGTCAACGCCCCCGCGGCCCGGTCTGAGACCAGGCCTCCTGGTGGATCAGAGCCTGATCAACCAGGCTGTTGCTGCTGGCTGCACGCAAACCAACATACGAGCCACAGCCCGGCTGATCCGGAACTGACTTTAGGTGCTTGTCCAGTGCCAGCTTGAAGACTGCCAGGGGTCTGTTGGTAATCCCCCTTATGTGTGCTGGGAGGCAGTTGAACAGTCTCGGGCCCCTGACACTTATTGTATGGTCTCTTAACGTGCTAGTGACACCCCTGCTTTTCATTGGGGGGATGGTGCATCGTCTGCCAAGTCTTTTGCTTTCGTAGTGGGTGATTTTCGTGTGCAAGTTCGGTACTAGTCCCTCTAGGATTTTCCAGGTGTATATAATCATGTATCTCTCCCTCCTGCGTTCCAGGGAATACAGGTTTAGGAACCTCAAGCGCTCCCAATAATTGAGGTGTTTTATCTCCGTTATGCGCGCCGTGAAAGTTCTCTGTACATTTTCTAGGTCGGCAATTTCACCTGCCTTGAAAGGTGCTGTTAGTGTGCAGCAATATTCCAGCCTAGATAGAACAAGTGACCTGAAGAGTGTCATCATGGGCTTGGCCTCCCTAGTTTTGAAGGTTCTCATTATCCATCCTGTCATTTTTCTAGCAGATGCGATTGATACAATGTTATGGTCCTTGAAGGTGAGATCCTCCGACATGATCACTCCCAGGTCTTTGACGTTGGTGTTTCGCTCTATTTTGTGGCCAGAATTTGTTTTGTACTCTGATGAAGATTTAATTTCCTCATGTTTACCATATCTGAGTAATTGAAATTTCTCATCGTTGAACTTCATATTGTTTTCTGCAGCCCACTGAAAGATTTGGTTGATGTCTGCCTGGAGCTTTGCAGTGTCTGCAATGGAAGACACTGTCATGCAGATTCGGGTGTCATCTGCAAAGGAAGACACGGTGCTGTGGCTGACATCCTTGTCTATGTCGGATATAAGGATGAGGAACAAGATGGGAGCGAGTACTGTGCCTTGTGGAACAGAGCTTTTCACCGTAGCTGCCTCGGACTTTACTCTGTTGACGACTACTCTCTGTGTTCTGTTAGTGAGGAAATTATAGATCCATCGACCGACTTTTTCTGTTATTCCTTTAGCACGCATTTTGTGCGCTATTACGCCATGGTCACACTTGTCGAAGGCTTTTGCAAAGTCTGTATATATTACATCTGCATTCTTTTTGTCTTCTAGTGCATTTAGGACCTTGTCGTAGTGATCCAATAGTTGAGACAGACAGGAGCGACCTGTTCTAAACCCATGTTGCCCTGGGTTGTGTAACTGATGGGTTTCTAGATGCGTGGTGATCTTGCTTCTTAGGACCCTTTCAAAGATTTTTATGATATGGGATGTTAGTGCTATTGGTCTGTAGTTCTTTGCTGTTGCTTTACTGCCCCCTTTGTGGAGTGGGGCTATGTCTGTTGTTTTTAGTAACTGTGGGACGACCCCCGTGTCCATGCTCCCTCTCCATAGGATGGAAAAGGCTCGTGATAGGGGCTTCTTGCAGTTCTTGATGAACACAGAGTTCCATGAGTCTGGCCCTGGGGCAGAGTGCATGGGCATGTCATTTATCGCCTGTTCGAAGTCATTTGGCGTCAGGATAACATCGGATAGGCTTGTGTTAATCAAATTTTGTGGCTCTCTCATAAAAAATTCATTTTGATCTTCGACTCTCAGTCTGGTTAGCGGCTTGCTAAAAACTGAGTCATATTGGGACTTGAGTAGCTCACTCATTTCCTTGTTGTCATCTGTGTAGGACCCATCTTGTTTAAGTAGGGGCCCAATACTGGACGTTGTTCTCGATTTTGATTTGGCATAGGAGAAGAAATACTTTGGGTTTCTTTCGATTTCATTTATGGCTTTTAGTTCTTCCCGCGATTCCTGACTCCTAAAGGATTCTTTTAGCTTAAGTTCGATGCTTGCTATTTCTCTGACCAGTGTCTCCCTACGCATTTCAGATATATTGACCTCTTTTAGCCGCTCTGTTATTCTTTTCCGTCGCCTGTAAAGGGAGCGCCTGTCTCTTTCTGTTTTACATCTACTCCTCCTTTTTCTTAGAGGAATAAGCCCTGGTAGTGTAGTCCTGGTAGTGTAGTCCTGGTAGTGTAGTCCTGGTAGTGTAGTCCTGGTAGTGTAGTCCTGGTAGTGTAGTCCTGGTAGTGTAGTCCTGGTAGTGTAGTCCTGGTAGTGTAGTCCTGGTAGTGTAGTCCTGGTAGTGTAGTCCTGGTAGTGTAGTCCTGGTAGTGTAGTCCTGGTAGTGTAGTCCTGATGGTGTAGTCCTGGTAGTGTAGTCCTGGTAGAGTAGTCCTGGTAGTGTAGTCCTGGTAGTGTAGTCTTGGTAGTGTAGTCCTGGTAGTGTAGTCCTGGTAGTGTAGTCCTGGTAGTGTAGTCCTGGTAGTGTAGTCCTGGTAGTGTAGTCCTGATGGTGTAGTCCTGGTAGTGTAGTCCTGGTAGTGTAGTCCTGGTAGTGTAGTCCTGGTAGTGTAGTCCTGGTAGTGTAGTCCTGGTAGTGTAGTCCTGGTAGTGTAGTCCTGGTAGTGTAGTCCTGGTAGTGTAGTCCTGGTAGTGTAGTCCTGGTAGTGTAGTCCTGGTAGTGTAGTCCTGGTAGTGTAGTCCTGGTAGTGTAGTCCTGGTAGTGTAGTCCTGGTAGTCTAGTCCTGGTAGTGCAGTCCTGGTAGTGTAGTCCTGGTAGTGTAGTCCTGGTAGTGTAGTCCTCGTAGTGTAGTCCTGGTAGTGTAGTCCTGATAGTGCAGTCCTGGTAGTGTAGTCCTGGTAGTGAAGTCCTGGTAGTGTAGTCCTGGTAGTGTAGTCCTGGTAGTGCAGTCCTGGTAGTGTAGTCCTGGTAGTGCAGTCCTGGTAGCGTAGTCCTGGTAGTGTAGTCCTGGTAGTGTAGTCCTGGTGGTGTAGTCCTGATGGTGTAGTCCTGGTAGTGTAGTCCTGATGGTGTAGTCCTGGTAGTGTAGTCCTGATAGTGTAGTTCTGGTAGTGTAGTCCTGGTAGTGTAGTCCTGATGGTGTAGTCCTGGTAGTGTAGTCCTGGTAGTGTAGTCCTGGTAGTGTAGTCCTGGTAGTGTAGTCCTGGTAGTGTAGTCCTGGTAGTGTAGTCCTGGTAGTGTAGTCCTGGTAGTGTAGTCCTGATAGTGCAGTCCTGGTAGTGTAGTCCTGGTAGTGTAGTCCTGGTAGTGTAGTCCTGGTAATGTAGCCCTGGTAGTGTAGTCCTGGTAGTGCAGTCCTGGTAGTGTAGTCCTGGTACTGTAGTCCTGATGGTGTAGTCCTGGTAGTGTAGTCCTGATGGTGTAGTCCTGGTAGTGTAGTCCTGATGGTGTAGTCCTGGTAGTGTAGTCCTGATGGTGTAGTCCTGGTAGTGTAGTCCTGGTAGTGTAGTCCTGGTAGTGTAGTCCTGGTAGTGTAGTCCTGGTAGTGTAGTCCTGGTAGTGTAGTCCTGGTAGTGTAGTCCTGGTAGTGTAGTCCTGATGGTGTAGTCCTGGTAGTGTAGTCCTGATGGTGTAGTCCTGGTAGTGTAGTCCTGGTAGTGTAGTCCTGGTAGTGTAGTCCTGGTAGTGTAGTCCTGGTAGTGTAGTCCTGATGGTGTAGTCCTGGTAGAGTAGTCCTGGTAGTGTAGTCCTGGCAGTGTAGTCCTGGTAGTGTAGTCCTGGTAGTGTAGTCCTGGTAGTGTAGTCCTGATGGTGTAGTCCTGGTAGTGTAGTCCTGGTAGTGTAGTCGTGGTAGTGTAGTCCTGGTAGTGTAGTCCTGGTAGTGTAGTCCTGGTAGTGTAGTCCTGGTAGTGTAGTCCTGATGGTGTAGTCATGTTTGTGTAGTCCTGGTGGTGTAGTCCTGGCGGTGTAGTTCTAGTGTTGCAGTCCTGGAGGTGTAGTTCTAGTGTTGCAGTCCAGGAGGTGTAGTTCTAGTGGTGCAGTCCTGGAGGTGTAGTTCTAGTGTTGCAGTCCTGGAGGTGTAGTTCTAGTGTTGCAGTCCTCGAGGTGTAGTTCTAGTGTTGCAGTCCTGGAGGTGTAGTTCTAGTGTTGCAGTCCTGGAGGTGTAGTTCTAGTGTTGCAGTCCTGGAGGTGTAGTTCTAGTGTTGCAGTCCAGGAGGTGTAGTTCTAGTGGTGCAGTCCTGGAGGTGTAGTTCTAGTGTTGCAGTCCTGGAGGTGTAGTTCAAGTGTTGCAGTCCTGGATGTGTAGTTCTAGTGTTGCAGTCCTGGAGGTGTAGTTCTAGTGTTGCAGTCCAGGAGGTGTAGTTCTAGTGGTGCAGTCCTGGAGGTGTAGTTCTAGTGTTGCAGTCCAGGAGGTGTAGTTCTAGTGGTGCAGTCCTTGAGGTGTAGTTCTAGTGTTGCAGTCCTGGAGGTGTAGTTCTAGTGTTGCAGTCCTGGAGGTGTAGTTCTAGTGTTGCAGTCCAGGAGGTGTAGTTCTAGTGTTGCAGTCCTGGAGGTGTAGTTCTAGTGTTGCAGTCCAGGAGGTGTAGTTCTAGTGGTGCAGTCCTTGAGGTGTAGTTCTAGTATTGCAGTCCTGGAGGTGTAGTTCTAGTGCTGCAGTCCTGGAGGTGTAGTTCTAGAGTTGCAGTCCAGGAGGTGTAGTTCTAGTGTTGCAGTCCTGGAGGTGTAGTTCTAGTGGTGCAGTCCTAGAGGTGTAGTTGTAGTGTTGCACTCCTGGAGGTGTAGTTGTAGTGTTGCAGTCCTGGAGGTGTAGTTCTAGTGGTGCAGTCCTAGAGGTGTAGTTGTAGTGTTGCAGTCCTGGAGGTGTAGTTCTAGTGTTGCAGTCCAGGAGGTGTAGTTCTAGTGGTGCAGTCCTGGAGGTGTAGTTCTAGTGTTGCAGTCCTGGAGGTGTAGTTCAAGTGTTGCAGTCCTGGAGGTGTAGTTGTAGTGTTGCAGTCCTGGAGGTGTAGTTGTAGTGTTGCAGTCCTGGAGGTGTAGTTCTAGTGGTGCAGTCCTGGAGGTGTAGTTGTAGTGTTGCAATCCTAGAGGTGTAGTTGTAGTGTTGCAGTCCTGGAGGTGTAGTTGTAGTGCTGCAGTCCTGGAGGTGTTGTTCCAGTGTTGCAGTCCTGGAGGTGTAGTTGCAGTGTTGCAGTCCTGGAGGTGTAGTTCTAGTGTTGCAGTCCTGGAGGTGTAGTTGCAGTGTTGCAGTCCTGGAGGTGTAGTTCTAGTGTTGCAGTCCTGGAGGTGTTGTTCCAGTGTTGCAGTCCTGGAGGTGTAGTTGTAGTGTTGCAGTCCTGGAGGTGTAGTTGTAGTGTTGCAGTCCTGGAGGTGTAGTTCTAGTGGTGCAGTCCTGGAGGTGTAGTTGTAGTGTTGCAATCCTAGAGGTGTAGTTCTAGTGTTGCAGTCCTGGAGGTGTAGCTCTAGTGTTGAAGCCCTGGAGGTGTAGTTCTAGTGTTGCAGTCCTGGAGATCTAGTTCTAGTGTTGCAGTCCTGGAGGTGTAGCTCTAGTGTTGCAGTCCAGAAGGTGTAGTTCTAGTGTTGCAGTCCTGGAGGTGAAGTTCTAGTGTTGCAGTCCACGAGGTGTAGTTCTAGTGTTGCAGTCCTGGAGGTGTAGTTCTAGTGTTGCAGTCCTGGAGGTGTAGTTGTAGTGTTGCAGTCCTGGAGGTGTAGTTGTAGTGTTGCAGTCCTGGAGGTGTAGTTCTAGTGTTGCAGTCCTGGAAGTGTAGTTCCAGTGTTGCAGTCCTGGAGGTGTAGTTCCAGTGTTGCAGTCCTGGAGGTGTAGTTCTAGTGTTGCAGTCCTGGAGGTGTAGTTCTAGTGTTGCAGTCCTGGAGGTGTAGTTCTAGTATTGCAGTCCTGGAGGTGTAGTTCTAGTGTTGCAGTCCTGGAGGTGTAGTTCTAGTGTTGCAGTCCTGGAGGTGTAGTTCTAGTGTTGCAGTCCTGGAGGTGTAGTTCTAGTGTTGCAGTCCTGGAGGTGTAGTTCTAGTGTTGCAGTCCTGGAGGTGTAGTTCTAGTGTTGCAGTCCTGGAGGTGTAGTTCTAGTGTTGCAGTCCTGGAGGTGTAGTTCTAGTGTTGCAGTCCTGGAGGTGTAGTTCTAGTGTTGCAGTCCTGGAGGTGTAGCTCTAGTGTTGCAGTCCAGGAGGTGTAGTTCTAGTGTTGCAGTCCTGGAGGTGTAGTTCTAGTGTTGCAGTCCTGGAGATATAGTTCTAGTGTTGCAGTCCTGGAGGTGTAGTTCTAGTGTTGCAGTCCTGGAGATATAGTTCTAGTGTTGCAGTCCTGGAGGTGTAGTTCTAGTGTTGCAGTCCTGGAGGTGTAGTTCTAGTGTTGCAGTCCTGGAGGTGTAGTTCTAGTGTTGCAGTCCTGGAGGTGTAGTTCTAGTGTTGCAGTCCTGGAGGTGTAGTTCTAGTGTTGCAGTCCTAGAGGTGTAGTTCTAGTGTTGCAGTCCTAGAGGTGTAGTTCTAGTGTTGCAGTCCAGGAGATATAGTTCTAGTGTTGCAGTCCTGGAGGTGTAGTTCTAGTGTTGCAGTCCAGGAGATACAGTTCTAGTGTTGCAGTCCTAGAGGTGTAGTTCTAGTGTTGCAGTCCTTGAGGTATAGTTCTAGTGTTGCAGTCCAGGAGATATAGTTCTAGTGTTGCAGTCCTAGAGGTGTAGTTCTAGTGTTGCAGTCCTAGAGGTGTAGTTCTAGTGTTGCAGTCCAGGAGGTGTAGTTCTAGTGTTGCAGTCCAGGAGGTGTAGTTCTAGTGTTGCAGTCCTGGAGGTGTAGTTCTAGTGTTGCAGTCCTGGAGGTGTAGTTCTAGTGTTGCAGTCCTGGAGGTGTAGTTCTAGTGTTGCAGTCCTGGAGGTGTAGTTCTAGTGTTGCAGTCCAGGAGGTATAGTTCTAGTGTTGCAGTCCTGGAGGTGTAGTTCTAGTGTTGCAGTCCTGGAGGTGTAGTTCTAGTGTTGCAGTCCTGGAGGTGTAGTTCTAGTGTTGCAGTCCTGGAGGTGTAGTTCTAGTGTTGCAGTCCTGGAGGTGTAGTTCTAGTGTTGCAGTCCTGGAGGTGTAGTTCTAGTGTTGCAGTCCTGGAGGTGTAGTTCTAGTGTTGCAGTCCTGGAGGTGTAGTTCTAGTGTTGCAGTCCTGGAGGTGTAGTTCTAGTGTTGCAGTCCTGGAGGTGTAGTTCTAGTGTTGCAATCCTGGAGGTGTAGTTCTAGTGTTGCAGTCCTGGAGGTGTAGTTCTAGTGTTGCAGTCCTGGAGGAGTGTTGCAGTCCTGTAGGTGTAGTTCTAGTGTTTGCAGTCCTGTAGGTGTAGCTCTAGTGTTGCAGTCCTGGAGGTGTAGTTCTAGTGTTGCATTCCTGGAGGTGTAGTTCTAGTGTTGCAGTCCTGGAGGTGTAGGTGTAGTGTTGCCGTGCTGGAGGAGGTGTAGTTCTAGTCTTGCAGTCCTGGAGGTGTAGTTCTAGTGTTGCAGTCCTGGAGGTGTAGTTCTAGTGTTGCAGTCCTGGAGGTGTAGTTCTAGTGTTGCAGTCCTGGAGGTGTAGTTCTAGTGTTGCAGTCCTGGAGGTGTAGTTCTAGTGTTGCAGTCCTGGAGGTGTAGTTCTAGTGTTGCAGTCCTGGAGGTGTAGTTCTAGTGTTGCAGTCCTGGAGGTGTAGTTCTAGTGTTGCAGTCCTGGAGGTGTAGTTCTAGTGTTGCAGTCCTGGAGGTGTAGTTCTAGTGTTGCAGTCCTGGAGGTGTAGTTCTAGTGTTGCAGTCCTGGAGGTGTAGTTCTAGTGTTGCAGTCCTGGAGGTGTAGTTCTAGTGTTGCAGTCCTGGAGGTGTAGTTCTAGTGTTGCAGTCCTGGAGGTGTAGTTCTAGTGTTGCAGTCCTGGAGGTGTAGTTCTAGTGTTGCAGTCCTGGAGGTGTAGTTCTAGTGTTGCAGTCCTGGAGGTGTAGTTCTAGTGTTGCAGTCCTGGAGTTGTAGTTGAATTGTTGCAGTCCTGGAGGTGTAGTTCTAGTGTTGCAGTCCTGGAGGTGTAGTTCTAGTGTTGCAGTCCTGGAGGTGTAGTTCTAGTGTTGCAGTCCTGGAGGTGTAGTTCTAGTGTTGCAGTCCTGGAGGTGTAGTTCTAGTGTTGCAGTCCTGGAGGTGTAGTTCTAGTGTTGCAGTCCTGGAGGTGTAGCTCTAGTGTTGCAGTCCTGGAGGTGTAGTTGTAGTGTTGCAGTCCTGGAGGTGTAGCTCTAGTGTTGCAGTCCTGGAGGTGTAGTTGTAGTGTTGCAGTCCTGGAGGTGTAGTTGTAGTGTTGCAGTCCTGGAGGTGTAGTTCTAGTGTTGCAGTCCTGGAGGTGTAGCTCTAGTGTTGCAGTCCTGGAGGTGTAGTTCTAGTGTTGCAGTCCTGGAGGTGTAGTTCTAGTGTTGCAGTACTAGAGGTGTAGTTCTAGTGGTGCAGTCCTGGAGGTGTAGTTCTAGTGTTGCAGTCCTGGAGGTGTAGCTCTAGTGTTGCAGTCCTGGAGGTGTAGTTCTAGTGTTGCAGTCCTGGAGGTGTAGTTCTAGTGTTGCAGTCCTGGAGGTGTAGTTCTAGTGTTGCAGTCCTGGAGGTGTAGTTCTAGTGTTGCAGTCCTGGAGGTGTAGTTCTAGTGTTGCAGTCCTCGAGGTGTAGTTCAAGTGTTGCAGTCCTGGAGGTGTAGTTCTAGTGTTGCAGTCCTGGAGGTGTAGTTCTAGTGTTGCAGTCCTGGAGGTGTAGTTCTAGTGTTGCAGTCCTGGAGGTGTAGTTCTAGTGTTGCAGTCCTGGAGGTGTAGTTCTAGTGTTGCAGTCCTGGAGGTGTAGTTCTAGTGTTGCAGTCCTGGAGGTGTAGTTCTAGTGTTGCAGTCCTGGAGGTGTAGTTCTAGTGTTGCAGTCCTGGAGGTGTAGTTCTAGTGTTGCAGTCCTGGAGGTGTAGTTCTAGTGTTGCAGTCCTGGAGGTGTAGTTCTAGTGTTGCAGTCCTGGAGGTGTAGTTCTAGTGTTGCAGTCCTGGAGGTGTAGTTCTAGTGTTGCAGTCCTGGAGGTGCAGTAGTTAGTTCTAGTGTTGCAGTCCTGGAGGTGTAGTTCTAGTGTTGCAGTCCTGGAGGTGTAGTCCTCTAGTGTTGCAGTCCTGGAGGTGTAGTTCTAGTGTTGCAGTCCTGGAGGTGTAGTTCTAGTGTTGCAGTCCTGGAGGTGTAGTTCTAGTGTTGCAGTCCTGGAGGTGTAGTTCTAGTGTTGCAGTCCTGGAGGTGTAGTTCTAGTGTTGCAGTCCTGGAGGTGTAGTTCTAGTGTTGCAGTCCTGGAGGTGTAGTTCTAGTGTTGCAGTCCTGGAGGTGTAGTTCTAGTGTTGCAGTCCTGGAGGTGTAGTTCTAGTGTTGCAGTCCTGGAGGTGTAGTTCTAGTGTTGCAATCCTGGAGGTGTAGTTCTAGTGTTGCAGTCCTGGAGGTGTAGGTCTAGTGTTGCAGTCCTGGAGGTGTAGTTCTAGTGTTGCAGTCCTGGAGGTGTAGTTCTAGTGTTGCAGTCCTGGAGGTGTAGTTCTAGTGTTGCAGTCCTGGAGGTGTAGTTCTAGTGTTGCAGTCCTGGAGGTGTAGTTCTAGTGTTGCAGTCCTGGAGGTGTAGTTCTAGTGTTGCAGTCCTGGAGGTGTAGTTCTAGTGTTGCAGTCCTGGTGTAGTGTAGTTCTAGTGTTGCAGTCCTGGAGGTGTAGTTCTAGTGTTGCAGTCCTAGTGTTGCAGTCCTGTGTAGTTCTAGTGTTGCAGTCCTGGAGGTGTAGTTCTAGTGTTGCAGTCCTGGAGGTGTAGTTCTAGTGTTGCAGTCCTGGAGTTCTAGTGTTGCAGTCCTGGAGGTGTAGTTCTAGTGTTGCAGTCCTGGAGGTGTAGTTCTAGTGGTGCAGTCCTGGAGGTGTAGTTCTAGTGTTGCAGTCCTGGAGGTGTAGTTCTAGTGTTGCAGTCCTGGAGGTGTAGTTCTAGTGTTGCAGTCCTGGAGGTGTAGCTCTAGTGTTGCAGTCCTGGAGGTGTAGTTCTAGTGTTGCAGTCCTGGATGTGTAGTTCTAGTGTTGCAGTCCTGGAGGTGTAGTTCTAGTGTTGTAGTCCTGGAGGTGTAGTTCTAGTGTTGCAGTCCTGGAGGTGTAGTTCTAGTGTTGCAGTCCTGGAGGTGTAGTTCTAGTGTTGCAGTCCTGGAGGTGTAGTTCTAGTGTTGCAGTCCTGGAGGTGTAGTTCTAGTGTTGCAGTCCTGGAGGTGTAGTTAGTTCTAGTGTTGCAGTCCTGGAGGTGTAGTTCTAGTGTTGCAGTCCTGGAGGTGTAGTTCTAGTGTTGCAGTCCTGGAGGTGTAGTTCTAGTGTTGCAGTCCTGGAGGTGTAGTTCTAGTGTTGCAGTCCTGGAGGTGTAGTTCTAGTGTTGCAGTCCTGGAGGTGTAGTTCTAGTGTTGCAGTCCTGGAGGTGTAGTTCTAGTGTTGCAGTCCTGGAGGTGTAGTTCTAGTGTTGCAGTCCTGGAGGTGTAGTTCTAGTGTTGCAGTCCTGGAGGTGTAGTTCTAGTGTTGCAGTCCTGGAGGTGTAGTTCTAGTGTTGCAGTCCTGGAGGTGTAGTTCTAGTGTTGCATTCCTGGAGGTGTAGTTCTAGTGTTGCAGTCCTGGAGGTGTAGTTCTAGTGTTGCAGTCCTGGAGGTGTAGTTCTAGTGTTGCAGTCCTGGAGGTGTAGTTCTAGTGTTGCAGTCCTGGAGGTGTAGTTCTAGTGTTGCAGTCCTGGAGGTGTAGTTCTAGTGTTGCAGTCCTGGAGGTGTAGTTCTAGTGTTGCAGTCCTGGAGGTGTAGTTCTAGTGTTGCAGTCCTGGAGGTGTAGTTCTAGTGTTGCAGTCCTGGAGGTGTAGTTCTAGTGTTGCAGTCCTGGAGGTGTAGTTCTAGTGTTGCAGTCCTGGAGGTGTAGTTCTAGTGTTGCAGTCCTGGAGGTGTAGTTCTAGTGTTGCAGTCCTGGAGGTGTAGTTCTAGTGTTGCAGTCCTGGAGGTGTAGTTCTAGTGTTGCAGTACTAGAGGTGTAGTTCTAGTGGTGCAGTCCTGGAGGTGTAGTTCTAGTGTTGCAGTCCTGGAGGAGTACTTCTAGGGGTGCAGTCCTGGAGGTGTTGCAGTCCTGGAGGTGTAGTTCTAGTGTTGCAGTCCTGGAGGTGTAGTTCTAGTGTTGCAGTCCTGGAGGTGTAGTTCTAGTGTTGCAGTCCTGGAGGTGTCGATCTAGGGGTGCAGTTCTGGAGGTGTAGTTCTAGTGTTGCAGTCCTTGAGGTGTAGTTCTACTGTTGCAGTCCTGGAGGTGTAGTTCTAGTGGTGCAGTCCTGGAGGTGTAGTTCTAGTAGTCCTGGAGGTGTAGTTCTAGTGTTGCAGTCCTGGAGGTGTAGTTCTAGTGTTGCAGTCCTGGAGGTGTAGTTCTAGTGTTGCAGTCCTGGAGGTGTAGTTCTAGTGTTGCAGTCCTGGAGGTGTAGTTCTAGTGTTGCAGTCCTGGAGGTGTAGTTCTAGTGTTGCAGTCCTGTTCTAGAGGTGTAGTTCTAGTGTTGCAGTCCTGGAGGTGTAGTTAGTGTTGCAGTCCTGGAGGTGTAGTTCAAGTGTTGCAGTCCTGGAGGTGTAGTTCGAGTGTTGCAGTCCTGGAGGTGTAGTTCTAGTGTTGCAGTCCTGGAGGTGTAGTTCTAGTGTTGCAGTCCTGGAGGTGTAGTTCTAGTGTTGCAGTTCTGTAGGAGGTGTAGTTCTAGTGTTGCAGTCCTGGAGGTGTAGTTCTAGTGTTGCAGTGTAGTTCTAGGAGGTGTAGTTCTAGTGTTGCAGTCCTGGAGGTGTAGTTCTAGTGTTGCAGTCCTGGAGGTGTAGTTCTAGTGTTGCAGTCCTGGAGGTGTAGGTGTAGTTCTAGTGTTGCAGTCCTGGAGGTGTAGTTCTAGTGTTGCAGTCCTGGAGGTGTAGTTCTAGTGTTGCAGTCCTGGAGGTGTAGTTCTAGTGTTGCAGTCCTGGAGGTGTAGTTCTAGTGTTGCAGTCCTGGAGGTGTAGTTCTAGTGTTGCAGTCCTGGAGGTGTAGTTCTAGTGTTGCAGTTCTGGAGGTGTTGTTCCAGTGTTGCAGTCCTGGAGGTGTAGTTCTAGTGTAGCAGTCCTGGAGGTGTAGTTTGCAGTAGTGTTGCAGTCCTGGAGGTGTAGTTCTAGTGTTGCAGTCCTGGAGGTGTAGTTCTAGTGTTGCAGTCCTGGAGGTGTAGTTCTAGTGTTGCAGTCCTGGAGGTGTAGTTCTAGTGTTGCAGTCCTGGAGGTGTAGTTCTAGTGTTGCAGTCCTGGAGGTGTAGTCCTCTAGTGTTGCAGTCCTGGAGGTGTAGTTAGTTCTAGTGTTGCAGTCCTGGAGGTGTAGTTCTAGTGTTGCAGTCCTGGAGGTGTAGTTCTCTAGTGTTGCAGTCCTGGAGGTGTAGTCCTGGAGGTGTAGCTAGTGTTGCAGTCCTGTAGGTGTAGTTCTAGTGTTGCAGTCCTGGAGGTGAAGTTCTAGTGTTGCAGTCCTGGAGGTGTAGTTCTATTGTTGCAGTACTGGAGATGTAGTTCTAGTGTTGCAGTCCTGGAGGTGTAGTTCTAGTGTTGCAGTCCTGGAGGTGTAGTGCTAGTGTTGCAGTCCTATGTAGTTCTAGTGTCAGTAGAGTCCTGGTGTAGTTCTAGTGTTGCAGTCCTGGAGGTGTAGCTCTAGTGTTGCAGTCCTGGAGGTGTAGTTCTAGTGTTGCAGTCCTGGAGGTGTAGTTCTATTGTTGCAGTCCTGGAGATGTAGTTCTAGTGTTGCAGTCCTGGAGGTGTAGTTCTAGTGTTGCAGTATAGGAGGTAAAGTTCTAGTGTTGCAGTATAGGAGGTATAGTTCTAGTGTTGCAGTCCTAGAGGTATAGTTCTAGTGTTGCAGTCCAGGTGTTGCAGGTGTAGTTCTAGTGTTGCAGTCCTGGAGGTGTAGTTCTAGTGTTGCAGTCCTGGAGGTGTAGTTCTAGTGTTGCAGTCCTGGGTGTAGTTAGTGTTGCAGTCCTGGAGTGTAGTTCTAGTGTTGCAGTCCTGGAGGTGTAGTTCTAGTGTTGCAGTCCTGGAGGTGTAGTTCTAGTGTTGCAGTCCTGGAGGTGTAGTTCTAGTGTTGCAGTCCTGGAGGTGTAGTTCTAGTGTTGCAGTCCTGGAGGTGTAGTTCTAGTGTTGCAGTCCTGGAGGTGTAGTTCTAGTGTTGCAGTCCTGGAGGTGTAGTTCTAGTGTTGCAGTCCTGGAGGTGTAGTTCTAGTGTTGCAGTCCTGGAGGTGTAGTTCTAGTGTTGCAGTCCTGGAGGTGTAGTTCTAGTGTTGCAGTCCTTGAGGTGTAGTGTTGCAGTAGTGTAGTTCTAGTGTTGCAGTCCTGGAGGTGTAGTTCTAGTGTTGCAGTCCTGGAGGTGTAGTTCTAGTGTAGTCCTGGAGGTGTAGTGTCCAGGAGGTGCAGTCCTGGAGGTGTAGTTCTAGTGTTGCAGTCCCGGAGGGGTAGGTCTAGAGTTGCAGTCCTGGAGGTGTAGTTCTAGTGTTGCAGTCCTGGAGGTGTAGGTCTAGTGTTGCAGTCCTGGAGGTGTAGTTCTAGTGTTGCAGTCCTGGAGGTGTAGTTCTAGTGTTGCAGTCCTGGAGGTGTAGTTCTAGTGTTGCAGTCCTGGAGGTGTAGTTCTAGTGTTGCAGTCCTGGAGGTGTAGTTCTAGTGTTGCAGTCCTGGAGGTGTAGTGTCTAGTGTTGTCCTGGAGGTGTAGTTCTAGTCTAGTGTTGCAGTCCTGGAGGTGTAGTTCTAGTGTTGCAGTCCTGGAGGTAGTGTCTAGTGTAGTGCAGTCCTGGAGGTGTAGTTCTAGTGTTGCAGTCCTGGAGGTGTAGTTAGTGTTGCAGTCCTGGAGGTGTAGTGTGTTGCAGTCCTGGAGGTGTAGTTCTAGTGTTGCAGTCCTGGAGGTGTAGTTCTAGTGTTGCAGTCCTGGAGGTGTAGTTCTAGTGTTGCAGTCCTGGAGGTGTAGTTCTAGTGTTGCAGTCCTGGAGGTGTAGTTCTAGTGTTGCAGTCCTGGAGGTGTAGTTCTAGTGTTGCAGTCCAGGAGGTGTAGTTCTAGTGTTGCAGTCCTGGAGGTGTAGGTCGTGTGTTGCAGTCCTGGAGGTGTAGTTCTAGTGTTGCAGTCCTGGAGGTGTAGTTCTAGTGTTGCAGTCCTGGAGGTGTAGTTCTAGTGTTGCAGTCCTGGAGGTGTAGTTCTAGTGTTGCAGTCCTGGAGGTGTAGTTCTAGTGTTGCAGTCCTGGAGGTTCTAGTAGTCCTCTAGTGTTGCAGTCCTGGAGGTGTAGTTCTA
The DNA here is from genome assembly GCF_038502225.1 of Cherax quadricarinatus. Classification (NCBI taxonomy): domain Eukaryota; kingdom Metazoa; phylum Arthropoda; class Malacostraca; order Decapoda; family Parastacidae; genus Cherax; species Cherax quadricarinatus. Next base: position 85,557 of record NW_027195530.1, on the reverse strand, counting down.
GTGTTGCAGTCCTGGAGGTGTAGTTCTAGTGTTGCAGTCCTGGAGGTGTAGTTCTAGTGTTGCAGTCCTGGAGGTGTAGTTCTAGTGTTGCAGTCCTGGAGGTGTAGTTCTAGTGTTGCAGTCCTGGAGGTGTAGTTCTCGTGTTGCAGTCCTGGAGTCTAGTGTGTAGTTCTAGTGTTGCAGTCCAGGAGGTGTAGTTCTAGTGTTGCAGTCCTGGAGGTGTAGTTCTAGTGTTGCAGTCCTGGAGGTGTAGTTCTAGTGTTGCAGTCCTGGAGGTGTAGTTCTAGTGTTGCAGTCCTGGAGGTGTAGTTCTAGTGTTGCAGTCCTGGAGGTGTAGTTCTAGTGTTGCAGTCCTGGAGGTGTAGTTCTAGTGATGCAGTCCCTGGAGGTGTAGTGTCTAGTGTTGCAGTCCTGGAGGTGTAGTTCTAGTGTTGCAGTCCTGGAGGTGTAGTTCTAGTGGTGCAGTCCTGGAGGTGTAGTTCTAGTGTTGCAGTCCTGGAGGTGTAGTTCTAGTGTTGCAGTCCTGGAGGTGTAGTTCTAGTGGTGCAGTCCTGGAGGTGTAGTTCTAGTGTTGCAGTCCTGGAGGTGTAGTTCTAGTGTTGCAGTCAGTCCTGGAGGTGTAGTTCTAGTGTTCCTGGAGGTGTAGTTCTAGTGTTGCAGTCCTGGAGGTGTAGTTCTAGTGTTGCAGTCCTGGAGGTGTAGTTCTAGTGTTGCAGTCCTGGAGGTGTAGTTCTAGTGTTGCAGTCCTGGAGGTGTAGTTCTAGTGTTGCAGTCCTGGAGGTGTAGTTCTAGTGTTGCAGTCCTGGAGGTGTAGTTCTAGTGTTGCAGTCCTGGAGGTGTAGTTCTAGTGTTGCAGTCCTGGAGGTGTAGTTCTAGTGTTGCAGTCCTGGAGGTGTAGTTCCAGTGTTGCAGTCCTGGAGGTGTAGCTCTAGAGTTGCAGTCCTGGAGGTGTAGCTCTAGTGTTGCAGTCCTGGAGGTGTAGTTCTAGTGTTGCACTCTAGGAGATATAGTTCTAGTGTTGCAGTCCTGGAGGTGTAGTTCTAGTGTTGCAGTCCTGGAGGTGTAGTTCAAGTGTTGCAGTCCTAGAGGTGTAGTTCTAGTGTTGCAGTCCTGGGGGTGTAGTTCTAGTGTTGCAGTCCAGGAGGTATAGTTCTAGTGTTGCAGTCCAGGAGATATAGTTCTAGTGTTGCAGTCCTGGAGGTGTAGCTCTAGTGTTGCAGTCCTGGAGGTGTAGCTCTAGTGTTGCAGTCCTGGAGGTGTAGTTGTAGTGTTGCAGTCCTGGAGGTGTAGTTGTAGTGTTGCAGTCCTGGAGGTGTAGTTGTAGTGTTGCAGTCCTGGAGGTGTAGCTCTAGTGTTGCAGTCCTGGAGGTGTAGTTCTAGTGTTGCAGTCCTGGAGGTGTAGTTCTAGTGTTGCAGTCCAGGAGATATAGTTCTAGTGTTGCAGTCCAGGAGGTGTAGTTCTAGTGTTGCAGTCCTGGAGGTGTAGTTCTAGTGTTGCAGTCCTGGAGGTGTAGTTCTAGTGTTGCAGTCCTGGAGGTGTAGCTCTAGTGTTGCAGTCCTGGAGGTGTAGTTCTAGTGTTGCAGTCCTGGAGGTGTAGCTCTAGTGTTGCAGTCCTGGAGGTGTAGTTCTAGTGTTGCAGTCCAGGAGATATAGTTCTAGTGTTGCAGTCCAGGAGGTGTAGCTCTAGTGTTGCAGTCCAGGAGGTGTAGCTCTAGTGTTGCAGTCCTGGAGGTGTAGCTCTAGTGTTGCAGTCCTAGAGGTGTAGTTCTAGTGTTGCAGTCCAGGAGATATAGTTCTAGTGTTGCAGTCCTAGAGGTATAGTTCTAGTGTTGCAGTCCAGGAGATATAGTTCTAGTGTTGCAGTCCTGGAGGTGTAGTTCTAGTGTTGCAGTCCTGGAGGTGTAGTTCTAGTGTTGCAGTCCAGGATATATAGTTCTAGTGTTGCAGTCCTAGAGGTGTAGTTCTAGTGTTGCAGTCGTAGAGGTGTAGTTCTAGTGTTGCAGTCCTGGAGATATAGTTCTAGTGTTGCAGTCCTAGAGGTGTAGTTCTAGTGTTGCAGTCCAGGAGGTGTAGTTCTAGTGTTGCAGTCCTGGAGGTGTAGCTCTAGTGTTGCAGTCCTGGAGGTGTAGTTCTAGTGTTGCAGTCCAGGAGGTATAGTTCTAGTGTTGCAGTCCTGGAGGTGTAGTTCTAGTGTTGCAGTCCAGGAGATATAGTTCTAGTGTTGCAGTCCTAGAGGTGTAGTTCTAGTGTTGCAGTCCAGGAGGTGTAGTTCTAGTGTTGCAGTCCTGGAGGTGTAGTTCTAGTGTTGCAGTCCTGGAGGTGTAGTTCTAGTGTTGCAGTCCTGGAGGTGTAGTTCTAGTGTTGCAGTCCTGGAGGTGTAGTTCTAGTGTTGCAGTCCTGGAGGTGTAGTTCTAGTGTTGCAGTCCTGGAGGTGTAGTTCTAGTGTTGCAGTCCTGGAGGTGTAGTTCTAGTGTTGCAGTCCTGGAGGTGTAGTTCTAGTGTTGCAGTCCTGGAGGTGTAGTTCTAGTGTTGCAGTCCTGGAGGTGTAGCTCTAGTGTTGCAGTCCTGGAGGTGTAGTTCTAGTGTTGCAGTCCTGGAGGTGTAGTTCTAGTGTTGCAGTCCTGGAGGTGTAGTTCTAGTGTTGCAGTCCTGGAGGTGTAGTTCTAGTGTTGCAGTCCTGGAGGTGTAGTTCTAGTGTTGCAGTCCTGGAGGTGTAGTTCTAGTGTTGCAGTCCTGGAGGTGTAGTTCTAGTGTTGCAGTCCTGGAGGTGTAGTTCTAGTGTTGCAGTCCTGGAGGTGTAGTTCTAGTGTTGCAGTCCTGGAGGTGTAGTTCTAGTGTTGCAGTCCTGGAGGTGTAGTTCTAGTGTTGCAGTCCTGGAGGTGTAGTTCTAGTGTTGCAGTCCTGGAGGTGTAGCTCTAGTGTTGCAGTCCTGGAGGTGTAGTTCTAGTGTTGCACTCCAGGAGATATAGCTCTAGTGTTGCAGTCCTGGAGGTGTAGTTCTAGTGTTGCAGTCCTGGAGGTGTAGTTCTAGTGTTGCAGTCCTAGATGTGTAGTTCTAGTGTTGCAGTCCTGGAGGTGTAGTTCTAGTGTTGCAGTCCTGGAGGTGTAGTTCTAGTGTTGCAGTCCTGGAGGTGTAGTTGTAGTGTTGCAGTCCTGGAGGTGTAGCTCTAGTGTTGCAGTCCTGGAGGTGTAGCTCTAGTGTTGCAGTCCTGGAGGTGTAGTTGTAGTGTTGCAGTCCTGGAGGTGTAGTTGTAGTGTTGCAGTCCTGGAGGTGTAGTTGTAGTGTTGCAGTCCTGGAGGTGTAGCTCTAGTGTTGCAGTCCTGGAGGTGTAGCTCTAGTGTTGCAGTCCAGGTGTAGTTCTAGTGTTGCATTCCAGGAGATATAGTTCTAGTGTTGCAGTCCAGGAGGTGTAGTTCTAGTGTTGCTGTCCTGGAGGTGTAGTTCTAGTGTTGCAGTCCAGGAGGTGTAGTTCTAGTGTTGCAGTCCAGGAGGTGTAGCTCTAGTGTTGCAGTCCAGGAGGTGTAGCTCTAGTGTTGCAGTCCTGGAGGTGTAGCTCTAGTGTTGCAGTCCAGGAGGTGTAGTTCTAGTGTTGTAGTCCAGGAGATATAGTTCTAGTGTTGCAGTCCAGGAGGTGTAGCTCTAGTGTTGCAGTCCAGGAGGTGTAGCTCTAGTGTTGCAGTCCTGGAGGTGTAGCTCTAGTGTTGCAGTCCAGGAGGTGTAGTTCTAGTGTTGCAGTCCAGGAGATATAGTTCTAGTGTTGCAGTCCAGGAGGTGTAGCTCTAGTGTTGCAGTCCAGGAGGTGTAGTTCTAGTGTTGCAATCCAGGAGATATAGTTCTAGTGTTGCAGTCCAGGAGGTGTAGTTCTAGTGTTGCAGTCCTGGAGGTGTAGCTCTCTTATTGCAGTCCTGGAGGTGTAGTTCTAGTGTTGCAGTCCTGGAGGTGTAGTTCTAGTGTTGCAGTCCTGGAGGTGTAGTTCTAGTGTTGCAGTCCAGGAGGTATAGTTCTAATGTTGCAGTCCTGGAGGTGTAGCTCTAGTGTTGCAGTTCTGGAGGTGTAGTTCTAGTGTTGCAGTTATGGAGGTGTAGCTCTAGTGTTGCAGTCCAGGAGGTGTAGTTCTAGTGTTGCAGTCCAGGAGATATAGTTCTAGTGTTGCAGTCCAGGAGGTGTAGTTCTAGTGTTGCTGTCCTGGAGGTGTAGTTCTAGTGTTGCAATCCTGGAGGTGTAGCTCTAGTGTTGCAGTCCTGGAGGTGTAGCTCTAGTGTTGCAGTCCTGGAGGTGTAGCTCTAGTGTTGCATTCCTGGAGGTGTAGCTCTAGTGTTGCAGTCCAGGAGGTGTAGTTCTAGTGTTGCAGTCCTGGAGGTGTAGCTCTAGTGTTGCAGTCCTGGAGGTGTAGCTCTAGTGTTGCAGTCCTGGAGGTGTAGCTCTAGTGTTGCAGTCCTGGAGGTGTAGTTCTAGTGTTGCAGTCCTGGAGGTGTAGTTCTAGTGTTGCAGTCCTTTAGGTGTAGTTCTAGTGTTGCACTCCTGGAGGTGTAGCTCTAGTGTTGCAGTCCTTGAGGTGTGGTTCTAGTGTTGCAGTCCTGGAGGTGTAGTTCTAGTGTTGCAGTCCTGGAGGTGTAGTTCTAGTGTTGCAGTCCTGGAGGTGTAGCTCTAGTGTTGAAGTCCTGGAGGTGTAGTTCTAGTGTTGCAGTCCTGGAGTTGTAGCTCTAGTGTTGCAGTCCTGGAGGTGTAGTTCTAGTGTTGTAGTCCTGGAGGTGTAGCTCTAGTGTTGCAGTCCTGGAGGTGTAGTTCTAGTGTTGCAGTCCTGGAGGTGTAGATCTAGTGTTGCAGTCCTGGAGGTGTAGTTCTAGTGTTGCAGTCATGGAGGTGTAGCTCTAGTGTTGCAGTCCTGGAGGTGTAGTTCTAGTGTTGCAGTCCTGGAGGTGTAGCTCTAGTGTTGCAGTCCTGGAGGTGTAGTTCTAGTGTTGTAGTCCTGGAGGTGTAGCTCTAGTTTTGCAGTCCTGGAGGTGTAGCTCTAGTGTTGCAGTCCTGGAGGTGTAGTTCTAGTGTTGCAGTCCTGGAGGTGTAGATCTAGTGTTGCAGTCCTGGAGGTGTAGCTCTAGTGCTGCAGTCCTGGAAGTGTAGCTCTAGTGTTGCAGTCCTGGAGGTGTAGTTCTAGTGTTGCAGTCCTGAAGGTGTAGCTCTAGTGTTGCAGTCCTGGAGGTGTAGTTCTAGTGTTGTAGTCCTGGAGGTGTAGCTCTAGTGTTGCAGTCCTGGAGGTGTAGCTCTAGTGTTGCAGTCCTGGAGGTGTAGTTCTAGTGTTGCAGTCCTGGAGGTGTAGATCTAGTGTTGCAGTCCTGGAGGTGTAGCTCTAGTGTTGCAGTCCTGGAGGTGTAGCTCTAGTGTTGCAGTCCTGGAGGTGTAGCTCTAGTGTTGCAGTCCTGGAGGTGTAGCTCTAGTGTTGCAGTCCTGGAGGTGTAGCTCTAGTGTTGCAGTCCTGGAGGTGTAGCTCTAGTGTTGCAGTCCTGGAGGTGTAGCTCTAGTGTTGCAGTCCTGGAGGTGTAGCTCTAGTGTTGCAGTCCTGGAGGTGTAGTTCTAGTGTTGCAGTCCTGGAGGTGTAGCTCTAGTGTTGCAGTCCTGGAGGTGTAGCTCTAGTGTTGCAGTCCTGGAGGTGTAGTTCTAGTGTTGCAGTCCTGGAGGTGTAGCTTTAGTGTTGCAGTCCTTGAGGTGTAGCTCTAGTGTTGCAGTCCTGGAGGTGTAGCTCTAGTGTTGCAGTCCTGGAGGTGTAGTTCTAGTGTTGCAGTCCAGGAGGTGTAGCTCTACAGTCGTATTTCCTTAGGTCTGGTGGTATAGTCTGCTTTTTGTAGTACCGCTGATATGTTCCTGTTTGTGCGGTCCTGCTGGAGGAGCCTCTTTATGTCATATTGTTTTAGTAATGTTTGTTAAGTCGTGACGGAACAGTATTGTTTATATAGGCCTGGAGAAATAGGCCTTGTGGTAGAGGCCTGGTTGTGTTGTCCTTCATTTTAAGTCTTTTTTTATGTAGGTCTTTGTAAAAGCCTGGTGCTGTATAAGAACCTAAGAACATAAGAAAGAAGGAACACTGCAGCAGGCCTACTGACCCATGCGGAGCAGGTCCATCCCCCCCCCCCCCGGATTAGCCCAATGACCCACCCAGTCTGGTGACCTCCAGTCAAGGAAGGAGCACGGCACCAGACCCAGCAGCACAAGCTAGTCAGGTCCAACTCACACCCACCCACACCCATTCATGTATTTATCTAACCTATTTTTAAAACTACACAACGTTTTAGCCTCAGTAACTGTACTCGGGAGTTTGTTCCACTCATCTTCAACTCTGTTACCATAAGCCTGGTGTATAAGCCTAGTTGTGTATATCTAGTCGAGTTTTCTTGGTAGTGTAGGCCAGTTCATGAAGCTCATGTGGAGAAGTCTTATGATGCATACTTGTAGTGAAGTCCTGGTACTATAGGCCTGGATTTGCAGACCTGGTATCTTATTCTTGGTGTTAGTTCAGTGTGGTCCTCGTGTAGTCCTGCTCGTGTAGCCCTGGTGGTGTAGTCCTGCTCGAGTAGCCCTGGTGGTGTAGTCCTGCTCGAGTAGCCCTGGTGGTGTAGTCCTGCTCGAGTAGCCCTGGTGGTGTAATCCTGCAGGTGTATGCTTGTAAAGGTAGTCTTGGTGGTGCATTGTTGGTGGTGTAGTCCTGGTGTGGTAATCCTGTTTGTGTAAACCTGGTGATGTAGTTTTCCGTGTAGATCTGTTGTGTTGTCCTGGTGTTGTCTTGTTTGTGTATTCGTTGTGATATAGTCGTTGGTTTCCATGAGTGCTACGATATTTGGGGATGTCTCCATGATTCTTTCATGCCACTCTTCTCATTTATTTGTTACTCCATCTGCGTTGATGTACCAAACTTTCAGCTTCTTGTCTAATATTGTGGTGGGGGGGGGGAAGGGACTGAGGGAAAGGGATACCTGGTTGGTTACAACTAGGTGGAGTTTGTTACAGGGGGGGGGGAGGCTGGGAGTGTGGAGTTTTTGGTTAGTTTGCATGGTTGCAGTAACGTTGTCGAGGTTGAAGGTCTTATCTAGGTAGTTCTCAGGAAGGTTTTGTTACTGTTCCTCCTGGATCTGGGGTTCCCTGCTTATCTCCATCACTGGCTCTCTTTCCTGCTCCATGTGTGTGTGTGTGTGTGTGTGTGTGTGTGTGTGTGTGTGTGTGTGTGTGTGTGTGTGTGTGTGTGTGTGTGTGTGTGTGTGTGTGTACTCACCTGTTTACTCACGTATTTGTGGTTGCAGGGGTCGATACTCAGCTCCTGGCGCAGCCTCTTCATTGACCACTACTGGGTCCTCTCTCTCTCTCTCCCTGCATATGTGTGTGTGTGTGTGTGTGTGTGTGTGTGTACACAATTATACTTAGCTAATTGTGGTTGTAGGGGTCGATTCATGGCTCCTAGCCCTGCCTCTTCACTGATCGCTACTAGGTCCTCTCTCTCCCTGCTCCATGAACTTTATCATACCCCTTCTTAAAGCTATGTGTGGATCCTGTGTCTACTACATCACTCTCCAGTCTGTTCGACTTCTTGACAAAACTATGACTGAAGAAATACCTCCTAACATCCCTGTGACTCATCTTATCTCTGTCTACCTTGTCGATTCCCCTCAGTATTTTATATGTTGTTATCATGTCTGCCCTGTCCCTCCTGTCCTCCAGTGTCGTAAGGTCAATTTCCCTTAATCTCTCCTCGTAGGACATGCGCCTTAGTTCCGGGACTAGTCTCGTTGCAAACCTTGGCACTTTCTCTAATTTCCTGACGTGCTTGCCCAGGTTTGGGTTCCAAACTGGTGCTGCCATACTCTAACATAGGTCTGACGTATACGGTGTGCAAAGTCCTGAACGACTCCTTCTTGAGATGTCGAAATGCTATACTTAGTCGCCCATATGCTGCAGCAGTTATTTGGTTGATATGCACCTCAGGAGATATGTTCGGTATTATACTCACCCCAAGATCCTTTGCTTTTCCCTTGAGTGAGGTTTGTAGTCTTTGGCCACCTAGGCGGTATTCTGTCTGCGGTCTTCTTTGACCTTCCCCGATCTTCACGACTTTGCACTTGGCGGGGTTGAACTCCAGGATTGTGTGTTTGTGTACTCACCTGTGTGTGTGTACTCCCCTATATGTACTTACCTATTTGTGGTTGCCGGAGTCGAGTCATAGTTCCTAGCCCTGCCTCTTCACTGATTGCTACTAGGTCCTCTCTCCCCCAGCTCCCTGAGCTTTATCAAAAATCGTCTTAAAACTATGGTTCGTGCCTCCACTACGTCACTTTCTAGGCTATTTCACTTCCTCTGTGTGTGTGTGTGTGTGTGTGTGTGTGTGTGTGTGTGTGTGTGTGTGTGTGTGTGTACTCACCTATTTGTACTCACCTATTTGTGGTTGCAGGGGTCGAGTCCTAGCTCCTGGCCCCGCCTCTTCACCGGTTGCTACTAGGCCCTCTCTCTCCCCGCTCCATGAGCTTTATCAAACCTCGTCTTAAAACTGTGTATGGTTCCTGCCTCCACTATGTCATTTTCTAGGCTATTCCACTGCCTTACAACTCTATGACTGAAGAAATACTTCCTACTATCTCTCTGACTCATTTGTGTCTTCAACTTCCAATTGTGGCCTCTTGTTTCTGTGTCCCCTCCCTGGAACATCCTGTCTTTGTCCACCTTGTCTATTCCACGCAGTATTTTATATGTCGTTATCATGTCTCCCCTGACCCTCCTGTCCTCCAGTGTCGTCAGGCCGATTTCCCTTAATCTTTCTTCATAGGACATTCCCCTTAGCTCTGGAACTAACCTTGTCGCAAACCTTTGTACTTTCTCTAGTTTCTTGACGTGCTTGATAAAGTGTGGGTTTCAAACATGTGCTGCATACTCCAGTATGGGCCTAACGTACACGGTGTACAGTGTCTTGAACGATTCCTTACTAAGGTATCGGAATGCTGTTCTCAGGTTTGCCAGGCGCCCATATGCTGCAGCAGTTATCTGATTGATGTGTGCTTCCGGAGACATGCTCGGTGTTATACTCACCCCAAGATCTTTTTCCTTGAGTGAGGTTTGCAGTCTTTGGCCACCTAGCCTATACTCTGTCTGTGGTCTTCTGTGCCCTTCCCCTATCTTCATGACTTTGCATTTGGCAGGATTAAATTCGAGAAGCCATTTGCTGGACCAGGTGTCCAGTCTGTCCAGGTCTCTTTGAAGTCCTGCCTGGTCCTCATCAGATTTAATTCTCCTCATTAACTTCACATCATCTGCAAACAGGGACACTTCTGAGTCTAACCCTTCCATCATGTCGTTCACATATACCAAAAATAGCACTGGTCCTAGGACCGACCCCTGTGGGACCCCGCTCGTCACAGGTGCCCACTGTGATACATCATTACGTACCATGACTCGTTGTTGCCTCCCTGTCAGGTATTCTCTGATCCATTGCAGTGCCCTTCCTGTTATATGCGCCTGATGCTCTAGCTTCTGCACTAATCTCTTGTGAGGAACTGTGTCAAAGGCCTTCTTGCAGTCCAAGAAAATGCAATCAACCCACCCCTCTCTCTCTTGTCTTACTTCTGTTATTTTATCATAAAACTCCAGAAGGTTTGTGACACAGGATTTGCCTTCCGTGAATCCGTGCTGGTTGGCATTTATACTCCTGTTCCGTTCCAGGTGCTCCACCACTCTCCTCCTGATAATCTTCTCCATAATTTTGCATACTATACACGTCAATGACACAGGTCTATAGTTTAGTGCCTCTTTTCTGTCTCCTTTTTTAAAAATGGGAACTACATTTGCCGTCTTCCATACCTCAGGTAGTTGCCCAGTTTCCAGGGATGTGTTGAAGATTGTGGTAAGTGGCACGCACAACATATCTGCTCCCTCTCTAAGGACCCACGGGGAGATGTTGTCCGGTCCCATTGCCTTTGAGGTATCGATGTCCCTTAGCAGTTTCTTCACCTCCTCCTCATCTGTATGTATGTCGTCCAACACTTGTTGGTGTATTCCTTGCTGGTGTCCCCATCTGGTCTGTCCCCCCAGAGTCCTTCCTGTCTCTACTGTAAATACTTCCTTAAATCTCGTGTTGAGCTCCTCACATACCTCTTGATCGTTTCTTGTGAGTTCTCCACCTTCTTTCCTCAGCCTTATCACCTGGTCCTTGACTGTTGTCTTCCTCCTAATGTGGCTATACAGCAGTTTCGGGTCAGATTTGACTTTCGATGCTATGTCGTTTTCATACTGTCGCTGGGCCTCCCTCCTTATCTGTGCATACTCGTTTCTGGCTCTTCTACTAATCTCCTTGTTTTCCTGGGTCCTATGTCTCCTGTACCTTTTCCATTCTCTGTTGCACTTAGTTTTTGCCTCCCTACACCTTCGGTAAACCAAGGACTCGTTTTGGTCTTCCTATTATTTCTGTTTCCCTTGGGAACAAAACTTTCCTCTGCCTCCTTGCACTTTGTTGCCACATATTCCATCATCTCGTTTACTGATTTTCCTACCATTTCTCTGTCCCACTGAACCTCCTGCAGGAAGTTTCTCATACCTGTGTAGTGTGTGTGTGTGTGTGTGTGTGTGTGTGTGTGTGTGTGTGTGTGCGTGTGTGTGTATGTGTGTGCGTGTGTGTGAACTCAACTAGTTGTACTCACCTAGTTGAGGTTGCAGGGGTCGAGTCCAAGCTCCTGGCCCCCGCCTCTTCACTGGTCGCTACTAGGTCACTCTCCCTGAACCATGAGCTTTATCGTACCTCTGCTTAAAGCTATGTATGGATCCTGCCTCCACTACATTGCTTCCTAAACTATTCCACTTCCTGACTACTCTGTGGCTGAAGAAATACTTCCTAACATCCCTGTGATTCATCTGTGTCTTCAGCTTCCAACTGTGTCCCCATGTTGCTGTGTCAAGTCTCTGGAACATCCTGTCTTTGTCCACCTTGTCAATTCCTCTCAGTATTTTGTAAGTCATTATCATGTGCCCCCTATCTCTCCTGTCCTCCAGTGTCGTCAGGTTGATTTCCCTTAACCTCTCCTCGTAGGACATACCTCTTAGTTCTGGGACTAGTCTTGTTGCAAACCTTTGCACTTTCTCTAGTTTCTTTACATGCTTGGCTAGGTGTGGGTTCCAAACTGGTGCCGCATACTCCAATATGGGCCTAACGTACACGGTGTACAGGGTCCTGAACGATTCCTTATTAAGATGTCGGAATGCTGTTCTGAGGTTTGCCAGGCGCCCATATGCTGCAGCAGTTATTTGGTTGATGTGCGCTTCAGGAGATGTACCTGGTGTTATACTCACCCCAAGATCTTTTTCCTTGAGTGAGGTTTGTAGTCTCTGGCCCCCTAGACTGTACTCCGTCTGCGGTCTTCTTTGCCCTTCCCCAATCTTCATGACTTTGCACTTGGTGGGATTGAACTCCAGGAGCCAATTGCTGGACCAGGTCTGCAGCCTGTCCAGATCCCTTTGTAGTTCTGCCTGGTCTTCGATCGAATGAACTCTTCTCATCAACTTCACGTCATCTGCAAACAGGGACACCTCGGAGTGTATTCCTTCCGTCATGTCGTTTACAAATACCAGAAGCAGCACTGGTCCTAGGACTGACCCCTGTGGGACCCCGCTGGTCACAGGTGCCCACTCTGACACCTCGCCACGTACCATTACTCACTGCTGTCTTCCTGACAAGTATTCCTTGATCCATTGTAGTGCCTTCCCAGTTATCCCTGCTTGGTACTCCAGTTTTTGCACTAATCTCTTGTGTGGTACTGTGTCAAACGCCTTCTTGCAATCCAAGAAGATGCAATCCACCCACCCCTCTCTCTCTTGTCTTACTGGTGTCACCTTGTCATAGAACTCCAGTAGGTTTGTGACACAGGATTTCCCGTCCCTGAAACCATGTTGGCTGCTGTTGATGAGATCATTCCTTTCTAGGTGTTCCACCACTCTTCTCCTGATAATCTTCTCCATGACTTTGCATACAATACATGTCAGTGACACTGGTCTGTAGTTTAGTGCTTCATGTCTGTCTCCTTTTTTAAAGATTGGGACTACATTTGCTGTCTTCCATGCCTCAGGCAATCTCCCTGTTTCGATAGATGTATTGAATATTGTTGTTAGGGGTACACATATTGCCTCTGCTCCCTCTCTCAGGACCCATGGGGAGATGTTATCTGGCCCCATTGCCTTTGAGGTATCTAACTCACTCAGAAGCCTTTTCACTTCTTCCTCGGTTGTGTGTACTGTGTCCAGCACCTGGTGGTGTGCCCCACCTCTCCGTCTTTCTGGAGCCCCTTCTGTCTCCTCTGTGTGTGTGTGTGTGTGTGTGTGTGTGTGTGTGTGTGTGTGTGTGTGTGTGTGTGTGTGTGTGTGTGTGTGTGTGTGTGTGTGTGTGTGTGTGTGTGTGTGTGTGTGTGTGTGTGTGTGTGTGTGTGTGTGTGTGTGTGTGTGTGTGTGTGTGTGTGTGTGTGTGTGTGTGTGTGTATGTGTACTCACCTAGTTCTCACCTAGTTGAGGTTGCGGGGGTCGAGTCCGAGCTCCTGACCCCGCCTCTTCTGTGTGTGTGTATGTACTCACCTCACCTAATTGTGGTTGCAGAGGTCGAGACTCAGCTCCTGGCCCCGACTCTTCGCTGAGTGCTACTAGGTCCTCTCTTTCCCGCTCCATGAGTTTTATCATACCTTATCTTAAAGCTTTGTATGGTTTCTGCCTCCACTACCTCACTTGCTAGGCTATTCCACTTCCTGGCTACTCTATGACTGAAGATATACTTCCTAACATCCCTTTGATTCATCTGGGTCTTCAACTTCCAAGTGTGGCCTCTTGTTTCTGTGTCCCTCTCTGGAACATCCTGTCTCTGTCCACGTTGTCTATTCCACGCAGTATTTTGTATGTTGTTATCATTTTTCCCCTAACCCTCCTGTTCTCCAGTGTCGTCAGGCCGATTTCCCTTAACCTTCCTTAGTAGATAAGATAAGATAAGATAAGATTTCGTTCGGATTTTTATACCCAGAGGGTTAGCCACCCTGGATAACCCAAGAAAGTCAGTGCGTCATCGAGGACTGTCTAACTTATTTCCTTTGGGGTCCTTAATCTTGTCCCCCAGGATGCGACCCACACCAGTCGACTAACACCCAGGTACCTATTTGCTGCTAGGTGAACAGGACAACAGGTGTAAGGAAACGTGTCGAAATGTTTCCACCCGCCGGGAATCGAACCCGGGCCCTCCGTATGTGAAGCGGGAGCATAGCCACCAGGCCACCGGGCCTGAAACTAACCTTGTCACAAACCTTTGCACTTTCTCTAATTTCTTGACATGCTTGATCAAGTGTGGGTTCCGAGCAGGTGCTGTGTGCGTACATAAATGTGCCTTGAGTGCATAAACCTACATCATAGTGTGTACTCTTATCATTGTGTTTCCTTGCCATCCTTATGATGGTAACAGGCACACTGGTGGTGTTCGTGGGTGGCAAGGACTTCTCCTATGGTAGTCGACACTGGAAGTGGATGGACGGGAGAGATATCGACCTTAGAGACTGGTCCTATGGTGAACCGAACAACTTCGCTAGTAAAGAGCACTGCGCTTCCATGGTGACAGAGAAACAACCGACTCTTAACGATGTTTCTTGTGGGAAATTGCTTCGATTTGTATGTCAGTATTACGGGCGTTAGTGAGGCAGAACATTTAGATGGGCGGGGCATGAAGAGTCATGAATACTGTAGAAAACATACACTGATTTCACGTTTTTTTCTATATTCCTAATGCAAATATTCTTTTTTGGTATACCCTGTACCTTCACTTTCATTACCACACACTCTTCAGTTAGGAAGTTTAACTCGCTGGTATCTGCAGTAACGTCGTCTCTCTCCACATACTATTGTAATACATATTATGTACTGGTGTTAATTTTAGTATATAACTTTTTAACACGTTGTTAACGTTTCAGGAACACACAGTATTATTTTTATAGTTAAATGTTACTACAGATCCAATAAAGAATATTTGAGAAGACGGTTTTTAGTGTCCATAAGCTGCTGTTTCTCCCGTCTAGTTGTGTCAAGTGAACTACGTGATGATTAACTAGAATCCTGACGTAAAAGTAAGAAATACAACATAAAAGTAAGAAATACAACATAAAAGTAAGAAATACAACATAAAAATAAGAAATACAACATAAAAGTAAGAAATACAACATAAAAGTAAGAAATACAACATAAAAGTAAGAAATACAACATAAAAGTAAGAAATACAACATAAAAGTAAGAAATACAAAATAAAAGTAAGAAATACAACATAAAAGTAAGAAATACAACATAAAAGTAAGAAATACAACATAAAAGTAAGAAATACAACATAAAAGTAAGAAATACAACATAAAAGTAAGAAATACAACATAAAAGTAAGAAATACAACATAAAAGTAAGAAATACAACATAAAAGTAAGAAATACAACATAAAAGTAAGAAATACAACATAAAAGTAAGAAATACAACATAAAAGTAAGAAATACAACATAAAAGTAAGAAATGCAACATGAAAGTAAGAAATACAAAATAAAAGTAAGAAATACAACATAAAAGTAAGAAATACAACATAAAAGTAAGAAATGCAACATAAAAGTAAGAAATACAACATAAAAGTAAGAAATACAACATAAAAGTAAGAAATGCAACATAAAAGTAAGAAATACAACATAAAATTAAGAAATACAACATAAAAGTAAGAAATACAACATAAAAGAAATACAACATAAAAGTAACAAATACAACATAAAAGTAAGAAATACAACATAAAAGTAAGAAATACAACATAAAAGTAAGAAATGCATCATAAAAGTAAGAAATACAACATAAAAGTAAGAAATACAACATAAAAGTAAGAAATACAACATAAAAGTAAGAAATACAACATAAAAGTAAGAAATACAACATAAAAGTAAGAAATACAACATAAAAGTAAGAAATACAACATAAAAGTAAGAAATACAACATAAAAGTAAGAAATACAACATAAAAGTAAGAAATACAACATAAAAGTAAGAAATACAAAATAAAAGTAAGAAATACAACATAAAAGTAAGAAATACAACATAAAAGTAAGAAATACAACATAAAAGTAAGAAATACAACATGAAAGTAAGAAATACAACATAAAAGTAAGAAGTACAACATAAAAGTAAGAAGTACAACATAAAAGTAAGAAATACAACATAAAAGTAAGAAATACAACATAAAAGTAAGAAATACAACATAAAAGTAAGAAGTACAACATAAAAGTAAGAAATACAACATAAAAGTAAGAAATACAACATAAAAGTAAGAAAAACAACATAAAAGTAAGAAATACAACATAAAAGTAAGAAATACAGCATAAAAGTAAGAAATACAACATAAAAGTAAGAAATACAACATAAAAGTAAGAAATACAACATAAAAATAAGAAATACAACATAAAAGTAAGAAATACAACATAAAAGTAAGAAATACAACATAAAAGAAAGAAGTACAACATAAAAGTAAGAAATACAGCATAAAAGTAAGAAATACAACATAAAAGTAAAAAATACAACATAAAAGTAAGAAATACAACATAAAAGTAAGAAATACAACATAAAAGTAAGAAATACAACAAAAAATAAGAAATACAACATAAAAGTAAGAAATACAACATAAAAGTAAGAAATACAACATAAAAGTAAGAAATACAACATAAAAGTAAGAAATACAACATAAAAGTAAGAAATACAACATAAAAAGTAAGAAATACAACATAAAAGTAAGAAATACAACATAAAAGTAAGAAATACAACATAAAAGTAAAAAATACAACATAAAAGTAAGAAATACAACATAAAAGTAAGAAATACAACATAAAAGTAAGAAATGCATCATAAAAGTAAGAAATACAACATAAAAGTAAGAAATACAACATAAAAGTAAGAAATACAACATAAAAGTAAGAAATACAACATAAAAGTAAGAAATACAACATAAAAGTAAGAAATACAACATAAAAGTAAGAAATACAACATAAAAGTAAGAAATACAACATAAAAGTAAGAAATACAACATAAAAGTAAGAAATACAACATAAAAGTAAGAAATACAACATAAAAGTAAGAAATACAACATAAAAGTAAGAAATACAACATAAAAGTAAGAAATACAACATAAAAGTAAGAAATACAACAGAAAAGTAAGAAATACAACATAAAAGTAAGAAGTACAACATAAAAGTAAGAAGTACAACATAAAAGTAAGAAATACAACATAAAAGTAAGAAATACAACATAAAAGTAAGAAATACAACATAAAAGTAAGAAGTACAACATAAAAGTAAGAAATACAACATAAAAGTAAGAAATACAACATAAAAGTAAGAAATACAACATAAAAGTAAGAAATACAACATAAAAGTAAGAAATACAGCATAAAAGTAAGAAATACAACATAAAAGTAAGAAATACAACATAAAAGTAAGAAATACAACATAAAAGTAAGAAATACAACATAAAAGTAAGAAATACAACAAAAAATAAGAAATACAACATAAAAGTAAGAAATACAACATAAAAGTAAGAAATACAACATAAAAGTAAGAAATACAACATAAAAGTAAGAAATACAACATAAAAGTAAGAAATACAACATAAAAGTAAGAAATACAACATAAAAGTAAGAAATACAACATAAAAGTAAGAAATACAACATAAAAGTAAGAAATACAACATAAAAGTAAGAAATACAACATAAAAGTAAGAAATACAACATAAAAGTAAGAAATGCATCATAAAAGTAAGAAATACAACATAAAAGTAAGAAATACAACATAAAAGTAAGAAATACAACATAAAAGTAAGAAATACAACATAAAAGTAAGAAATACAACATAAAAGTACGAAATACAACATAAAAGTAAGAAATACAACATAAAAGTAAGAAATACAACATAAAAGTAAGAAATACAACATAAAAGTAAGAAATACAACATAAAAGTAAGAAATACAACATAAAAGTAAGAAATACGACATAAAAGTAAGAAATACAACATAAAAGTAAGAAATACAACATAAAAGTAAGAAATACAACATAAAAGTAAGAAATACAACATAAAAGTAAGAAGTACAACATAAAAGTAAGAAGTACAACATAAAAGTAAGAAATACAACATAAAAGTAAGAAATACAACATAAAAGTAAGAAATACAACATAAAAGTAAGAAGTACAACATAAAAGTAAGAAATACAACATAAAAGTAAGAAATACAACATAAAAGTAAGAAATACAACATAAAAGTAAGAAATACAACATAAAAGTAAGAAATACAGCATAAAAGTAAGAAATACAACATAAAAGTAAGAAATACAACACAAAAGTAAGAAATACAACATACAAGTAAGAAATACAACATAAAAGTAAGAAATACAACATAAAAGTAAGAAATACAACATAAAAGTAAGAAATACAACATAAAAGTAAGAAATACAGCATAAAAGTAAGAAATACAACATAAAAGTAAGAAATACAACATAAAAGTAAGAAATACAACATAAAAGTAAGAAATACAACATAAAAGTAAGAAATACAACATAAAAGTAAGAAATACAACATAAAAGTAAGAAATACAACATAAAAGTAAGAAATACAACATAAAAGTAAGAAATACAACATAAAAGTAAGAAATGCAACATAAAAGTAGGAAATACAACATAAAAGTAAGAAATACAACATAAAAGTAAGAAATACAACATAAAAGAAAAGTAAGAAATACAACATAAAAGTAAGAAATACAACATAAAAGTAAGAAATACAACATAAAAGTAAGAAATACAACATAAAAGTAAGAAATACAGCATAAAAGTAAGAAATACAACATAAAAGTAAGAAATACAACATAAAAGTAAGAAATACAACATAAAAGTAAGAAATACAACATAAAAGTAAGAAATACAACATAAAAGTAAGAAATACAACATAAAAGTAAGAAATACAACATAAAAGTAAGAAATACATGTTGTGATAGAAACACAGGCCTTATCTCTAGGCTTTGTTGAACATAGAATCTTCATAGTACTTCTGCAACAACAAAATATAATGACTAGTACATCTAATAATGGCTTCTACAGGGATGGTGATGTCTTGCATATGTCAAGAGAAAAGTTATAACTACAGGCCACATATTTAAACTCACCATGTAATCTGCATCGCTGATAAATGGATAAAGTAGGAGAGAATCACACACCATGTGTTGGTGCCCATGACACACACCAAACTGTTGTTGTTGTTAAGGGCTCCTAGAGGTGGTGCAGTATTATCCTGCTGCTGCTCCCCACAGGAACAGTATCACTACAATACAACATAAAAGTAAGAAATACAGCATAAAAGTAAGAAATACAACATAAAAGTAAGAAATACAACATAAAAGTAAGAAATACAACATAAAAGTAAGAAATACAACATAAAAGTAAGAAATACAACAAAAAATAAGAAATACAACATAAAAGTAAGAAATACAACATAAAAGTAAGAAATACAACATAAAAGTAAGAAATACAACATAAAAGTAAGAAATACAACATAAAAGTAAGAAACACAACATAAAAGTAAGAAATACAACATAAAAGTAAGAAATACAACATAAAAGTAAGAAATACAACATAAAAGTAAGAAATACAACATAAAAGTAAGAAATACAACATAAAAGTAAGAAATACAACATAAAAGTAAGAAATACAACATAAAAGTAAGAAATACAACATAAAAGTAAGAAATACAACATAAAAGTAAGAAATACAACATAAAAGTAAGAAATACAACATAAAAGTAAGAAATACAGCATAAAAGTAAGAAATACAACATAAAAGTAAGAAATACAACATAAAAGTAAGAAATACAACATAAAAGTAAGAAATACAACATAAAAGTAAGAAATACAACATAAAAGTAAGAAATACAACATAAAAGTAAGAAATACAACATAAAAGTAAGAAATACAGCATAAAAGTAAGAAATACAACGTAAAAGTAAGAAATACAACATAAAAGTAAGAAATACAACATAAAAGTAAGAAATACAACAAAAAATAAGAAATACAACATAAAAGTAAGAAATACAACATAAAAGTAAGAAATACAACAAAAAATAAGAAATACAACATAAAAGTAAGAAATACAACATAAAAGTAAGAAATACAACATAAAAGTAAGAAATACAACATAAAAGTAAGAAATACAACATAAAAGTAAGAAATACAACATAAAAGTAAGAAATACAACATAAAAGTAAGAAATACAACATAAAAGTAAGAAATACAACATAAAAGTAAGAAATACAACATAAAAGTAAGAAATACAACATAAAAGTAAGAAATACAACATAAAAGTAAGAAATACAACATAAAAGTAAGAAATACAACATAAAAGTAAGAAATACGACATAAAAGTAAGAAATACAACATAAAAGTAAGAAATACAACATAAAAGTAAGAAATACAACATAAAAGTAAGAAATACAACATAAAAGTAAGAAATACAGCATAAAAGTAAGAAATACAACATAAAAGTAAGAAATACAACATAAAAGTAAGAAATACAACATAAAAGTAAGAAATACAACATAAAAGTAAGAAATACAACATAAAAGTAAGAAATACAACAAAAAATAAGAAATACAACATAAAAGTAAGAAATACAACATAAAAGTAAGAAATACAACAAAAAATAAGAAATACAACATAAAAGTAAGAAATACAACATAAAAGTAAGAAATACAACATAAAAGTAAGAAATACAACATAAAAGTAAGAAATACAACATAAAAGTAAGAAATACAACATAAAAGTAAGAAATACAACATAAAAGTAAGAAATACAACATAAAAGTAAGAAATACAACATAAAAGTAAGAAATACAACATAAAAGTAAGAAATACAACATAAAAGTAAGAAATACAACATAAAAGTAAGAAATGCAACATAAAAGTAAGAAATACAACATAAAAGTAAGAAATACAACATAAAAGTAAGAAATACAACATAAAAGTAAGAAATACAGCATAAAAGTAAGAAATACAACATAAAAGTAAGAAATACAACATAAAAGTAAGAAATACAACATAAAAGTAAGAAATACAACATAAAAGTAAGAAATACAACATATTGAAGAATTCCACAGTAATCATTATTTACTTTATTATAACATTTATTATAACATTTATTATAATATTTATTATAACATTTATTATAACATTTATTATAACATTTATTATAACATTTGAACAGAAAAATTGTCGTCAATAAAATGTTAAAGAACATGAGGAAAATTTTGATAATTTTTCCTATTATTTAACTGTTTAACTTTAATATTTGTTAGAGATAATAATTGTAATATTTGTTAGAGATAATAATTGTAATATTTGTTAGAGATAATAATTGTGGAAATTATTTAATTTCCGAAGCTATAGCGCCTAATAAGTGTTTAATGTGTTGATTTGGGTCAAAATGTATTTTTATTTTGAATAGAACCAACCGGGTTCACCCTGCGCCTCCGTGGATGTGCGGGGGGACAGGACGACTCAGGGCATGGGTTGGTGGCAGTGTTTTGAATGTAGTGAGGAGGCTGTGAAAACATGGGACCAGGAAATTGGCGTTCACGGCGGCCTAAGGATTAATATGGGCCTCACTTCCTAATAGGAAGTGTCGTAACTGTTCCTGGTGAAGAGTGAGGGACGTGATTTACGTGACCACCGTAATAAAGTGGTAAAATGAGTGGACAATAGTAGGACCGGGTGTGACGGGTGCGCGGCCATGGTGTGTGTCCAGGGGAAATTACCCGTGAGTTAATCCTCACTCATCGGTCTCAGATCTTAATGGAGTGACCTCTAATGTGTATAATAATTATGAGACGTTAAATTGTCTTGTGAATGGTATTGTAATCAGTGATAATAACATTAAGTTAAGAGAATGCGGGAAGTGAAATAAATCGCCCTGCTCCGAGTGAACGCGTGGTTCCCGTCCCGAGGATAGTGAAGTTTTATGGAATCACGACTTCTAAACCGGGACAAACCAACGGATACCTCGTCCTGCCGGAATAAGAACTGTGTCGGTGTAGCAGGACATCGAAATGAGATGGTGAATGGAGGAAATAAGGAGCATCAATCACCCACAATTAAGTAACCTTTCTAGTTATAGCAGACTGATACTGGCCAGTTAGGTATGTTTTAATTGGATAGGTTATGGGTGATCCAGCTACATCAAGTGACCACCAGAGAATATCTGGTAAGTGGTGGGATTATGTACAAATGTTTTTCCTTGATGGATGTATCCATGTGTAACCTACCCCCCCCCCCTTATTCAGTTAAACTAATATAATCTATACAGTCCACAATTAATTAGTAGCGCCGTACTTGAGGGTGTTATCCAATTTATACTGGTCTCGGATAGATATGGATAAGATTGTGAGGGTCGAGGGGCCACCTGCAGTGACCAGAGGTGGTTAAGTTTTCTCACAAGTCTACACGGGTGACTACGGTAAACAATATAGTTGTTGTCTCCCAATGAGATTACTTGTATGCATGTAATGTTGAGGTATGTACAAATAATCACCCCTATAAAATTTTCCATAATAAATGTAATATTTGTTAGAGATAATAATTGTAATATTTGTTAGAGATAATAATTGTAATATTTGTTAGAGATAATAATTGTAATATTTGTTAGAGATAATAATTGTAATATTTGTTACAGATAATAATTGTAATATTTGTTAGGGAGGCCAAGCCCATGATGACACTCTTCAGGTCACTTGTTCTATCTAGGCTGGAATATTGCAGCACACTAACAGCACCTTTCAAGGCAGGTGAAATTGCTGACCTAGAAAATGTACAGAGAACTTTCACGGCGCGCATAACGGAGATAAAACACCTTAGGAAGGAGCAGAGAGTACAGAAGTGAAGTGGGAAGAACAGAGAGTACGGAAGTGAAGTGGGAGGAACAGAGTACAGAAGTGAAGTGGGAAGGAACAGAGAGTACAAAAGTGAAGCGGGAAGGAACAGAGACTGCAGAAGTGAAGTGGAAGGAACAGAGAGTACAGAAGTGAAGTGGGAAGGAACGGATAGTACAGAAGTAAAGTGGGAAAGAACAGAGAGTACAGAAGTGAAGTGGGAAGGAACGGAGAGTACAGAAGTGAAGTGGGAAGGAACGGAGAGAACAGAAGTGAAGTGGGAATGAACAGAGAGTACAGAAGAGAAGTGGGAAGGAGCAGAGAGCACAGAAGTGAAGTGGGAAGGAACAGAGAGTACAGAAGTGAAGTGGGAAGGAACGGAGAGTGCAGAGGGAAGGAACAGAGAGTATAGAAGTGAAGTGGGAGGAACAGAGAGTACAGAAGTGAAGTGGGAGGAACAGAGTACAGAAGTGAAGTGGGAAGGAACAGAGAGTACAAAAGTGAAGCGGGAAGGAACAGAGACTGCAGAAGTGAAGTGGAAGGAACAGAGAGTACAGAAGTGAAGTGGGAAGGAACAGAGGGTGCAGAACTTAATTGGGAAGTAACAGAGAGCACAGAAGTGAAGTGGGAAGGAACAGAGAGTATAGAAGTGAAGTGGGAATGAACGGAGAGTACAGAAGTGAAGCGGGAAGGAACAGAGAGTACAGAAGTGAAGTGAGAAAGAACGGAGAGTACATAAGTGAAACGTGAAGGAACGGAGAGTACGGAAGTGAAGTGGGAAGGAACGGACAGTGCAGAAGTGAAGTGGGAAGGAACAGAAAGTACAGAAGCGAAGCGGGAAGGAACAGAGAGTGCAGAAGTGAAGCGGGAAGGAACAGAGAGTACAGAAGTGAAGTGGAAGGAACGGAGAGTACAGAAGTGATGTGGGAAGGAACAGAGAGTACAGAAGTGAAGTGGAAGGAACGGAGTGTACAGAAGTGAAGTGGGAAGGAACGGAGAGTACAGAAGTGAAGAGGGAAGGAACAGAGATCACAGAAGTGAAGTGGGGAGGAACAGAGAGTTCAGAAGTGAAGTGGGAAGGAACAGAGAGTGCAGAAATGAAGTGGGAGGAACAGAGAGTGCAGAAGTGAAGCGGGAAGGAACAGAGAGTGCAGAAGTGAAGTGGAAGGAACAGAGAGTACAGAAGAGAAGTGGGAAGGAACGGAGGATGCAGAAGTGAATTGGGAAGTAACAGAGTACAGAAGAGAAGTGGGAGGAACAGAGAGTACAGAAGTGAAGTGGGAAGGAACAGAGAGTACAGAAGTGAAGTGGGAAGGAACAGAAAGTACAGAAGTGAAGTGGGAGGAACAGAGAGTACAGAAGTGAAGTGGGAAGGAACAGAGAGTACAGAAGTGAAGTGGGAAGGAACGGAGAGTGCAGAAGTTAAGGGAGAAGGAACAGAGAGTACAGAAGTGAAGTGGGAGGAACAGAGAGTACAGAAGTGAAGTGGGAGGAACAGAGTACAGAAGTGAAGTGGGAAGGAACAGAGAGTACAGAAGTGAAGTGGGAAGGAACGGAGTGTACAGAAGTAAAGTGGGAGGAACAGAGAGTACAGAAGTGAAGTGGGAGGAACAGAGAGTACAGAAGTGAAGTGGGAGGAACAGAGTACAGAAGTGAAGTGGGAGGAACAGAGAGTGCAGAAGTGAAGTAGAAAGGAACAGAGTGCAGAAGTGAAGTGGGAGGAACAGAGAGTACAGAAGTGAAGTGGGAACTAACGGAGAGTACAGAAGTGAAGTGGGAAGGAACAAAGAGTACAGAAGTGAAGTGGGAAGGAACGCAGAGTACAGAAGTGAGGTCGGAAGGAACGGAGAGTGCAGAAGTGAAGTGGGAAGGAACGGAGAGTGCAGAAGTGAAGTGGGAAGGAACAGAGAGTACAGAAGTGAAGCGGGAAGGAACAGAGAGTGCAAAAGTGAAGTGGAAAGAACGGAGAGTACAGAAGTGAAGTGGGAGGGAACGGAGAGTATAGAAGTGAAGAGGGAAGGAACAGAGAGTGCAGAAGTGAAGTGCGGATGAACAGAGAGTGCAGAAGAGAAGTGGAAGGAACGGAGAGTGTAGAAGTGAAGTGGAAGGAACAGAGAGTGCGGAAGTGAAGTGGAAGGAACGGAGAGTAAGGAAGTGAAGTGGAAGGAACGGAGAGTGCAGAAGGAAGCGGAAAGAAACGGAGAGTACAGAAGTGAAGTGGAAGGAACAGAGAGTACAAAAGTGAAGTGGGAAGGAACGGAGAGTGCAGAAGTGGAAGGAACAGAAAGTGAAGAAGTGAAGTGGAAGGAACGGCGAGTGCAAAGAGAAGTGGAAGGAACGGAGAGTGCAGAAGTGAAGCGGGAAGGAACGGAGAGAACAGAAGTGAAGTGAGAAGGAACGGAGAGTACAGAAGTGAAGCGGGAAGGAATGGAGAGTACAGAAGTGAAGTGGGAAGGAACAGAGAGTAAAGAAGTGAAGTGGGAAGGAACGGAGAGTACAGATGTGAAGTGGGAAGGAATGGAGAGTGCAGAAGTGAAGAGGGAAGGAACTGAGAGTGCAGAAATGAATCGGGAAGGAACAGAGAGTACACAAGTGAAGTGGGAAGGAACGAAGAGTGCAGAAGTGATGTGGGAAGGAACGGAGAATGCAGAAGTGAAGTGGAAGGAACGGAGAGTGCAGAAGTGAAGCGGAAACGAACGGAGAGTACAGAAGTGAAGTGGAAGGAACAGAGTGTACAAAAGTGAAGTGGGAAGGAACTGAGAGTGCAAAGGTGAAGTGGGAAGGAACGGAGAGTGCAGAAGTGAAGTAGAAGGAATGGAAAGTGTAGAAGTGAAGCTGGAAGAAACGGAGAGTACAGAAGTGAAGTGAGAAGGAACGGAGAGTACAGAAGTGAAGCGGGAAGGAATGGAGAGTACGGAAGTGAAGTGGGAAGGAACACAGAGTACAGAAGTGAAGTGGGAAGGAACAGAGAGTACAGAAGTGAAGTGGGAGGAACAGAGTACAGAAGTGAAGTGGGAGGAACAGAGAGTGCAAAAGTGAAGTAGAAAGGAACAGAGTGCAGAAGTGAAGTGGGAGGAACAGAGAGTACAGAAGTGAAGTGGGAACTAACGGAGAGTACAGAAGTGAAGTGGGAAGGAACAAAGAGTACAGAAGTGAAGTGGGAAGGAACGCAGAGTACAGAAGTGAGGTCGGAAGGAACGGAGAGTGCAGAAGTGAAGTGGGAAGGAACGGAGAGTGCAGAAGTGAAGTGGGAAGGAACAGAGAGTACAGAAGTGAAGCGGGAACTAACAGAGAGTGCAAAAGTGAAGTGGAAAGAACGGAGAGTACAGAAGTGAAGTGGGAGGGAACGGAGAGTATAGAAGTGAAGAGGGAAGGAACAGAGAGTGCAGAAGTGAAGTGCGGATGAACAGAGAGTGCAGAAGAGAAGTGGAAGGAACGGAGAGTGTAGAAGTGAAGTGGAAGGAACAGAGAGTGCGGAAGTGAAGTGGAAGGAACGGAGAGTAAGGAAGTGAAGTGGAAGGAACGGAGAGTGCAGAAGTGAAGCGGAAAGAAACGGAGAGTACAGAAGTGAAGTGGAAGGAACAGAGAGTACAAAAGTGAAGTGGGAAGGAACGGAGAGTGCAGAAGTGAAGTGGAAGGAACAGAAAGTGAAGAAGTGAAGTGGAAGGAACGGCGAGTGCAGAAGAGAAGTGGAAGTAACGGAGAGTGCAGAAGTGAAGCGGGAAGGAACGGAGAGAACAGAAGTGAAGTGAGAAGGAACGGAGAGTACAGAAGTGAAGCGGGAAGGAATGGAGAGTACAGAAGTGAAGTGGGAAGGAACAGAGAGTAAAGAAGTGAAGTGGGAAGGAACGGAGAGTACAGATGTGAAGTGGGAAGGAATGGAGAGTGCAGAAGTGAAGAGGGAAGGAACTGAGAGTGCAGAAATGAATCGGGAAGGAACAGAGAGTACACAAGTGAAGTGGGAAGGAACGAAGAGTGCAGAAGTGATGTGGGAAGGAACGGAGAATGCAGAAGTGAAGTGGAAGGAACGGAGTGTACAAAAGTGAAGTGGGAAGGAACTGAGAGTGCAAAGGTGAAGTGGGAAGGAACGGAGAGTGCAGAAGTGAAGTAGAAGGAATGGAAAGTGTAGAAGTGAAGTGGAAGGAACGAAGAGTGCAGAAGTGAAGCTGGAAGGAACGGAGAGTACAGAAGTGAAGTGAGAAGGAACGGAGAGTACAGAAGTGAAGCGGGAAGGAATGGAGAGCACGGAAGTGAAGTGGGAAGGAACACAGAGTACAGAAGTGAAGTGGGAAGGAACAGAGAGTACAGAAGTGAAATGGGAAGGAACGGAGAGTGCAGAAGTGAAGTGGCAAGGAACATAGAGGACATAAATGAATCGGGAAGGAACAGAGAGTACACAAGTGAAGTGGGAAGGAACGAAGAGTGCAGAAGTGATGTGGGAAGGAACGGGGAATGTAGAAGTGAAGTGGAAGGAACGGAGAGTACAGAAGTGAAGTGGAAGGAACAGAGAGTACAAAAGTGAAGTGGGAAGGAACGGAGAGTGCTGATGTGAAGTGGAAGGAACAGAGAGTACAGAAGTGAAGCTGGAAGGAATGGAGAGTACAGAAGTGAAGTGGGAAGGAACAGAGAGTACAGAAGTGAAGTGGGAAGGAACAGAGAGTACAGAAGTGAAGTGGGAAGGAACAGAGAGTACAGAAGTGAAGCGGAAAGGAATGGAGAGTACAGAAGTGAAGTGGGAAGGAACAGAGAGTACAGAAGTGAAGTGGGAAGGAACAGAGAGTACAGAAGTGAAGTGGGAAGGAACGGAGAGGTCAGAAGTGAATAGGGAAGGAACTCAGAGTGCAGAAGTGAAGCGGGAAGGAACATAGAGGACAGAAGTGAAGTGGGAAGAAACAGGGTACAGAAGTGAAGTGGGAAGGAACAGAGAGTAAAGAAGTGAAGCGTGAAGGACCGGAGAGTACAGAAGTGAAGTAGGAAGGAACGGAGAGTGCAGAAGCGAAGTGGGAATGAAGAAAGAGCACAGAAGTGAAGCGGTAGTAACGGCGAGTACAGAAGTAATGCGGGAAGGAACAGAGAGTACAGAAGTGAAGTGGGAAGGACCGGAGAGTACAGAAGTGAAGTGGGAAGGAATAGAGAGTATAGAAGTGATGTGGGAAGGAACGGTGAGTGCATAATTAAGTGGGAAGGAAAAAAGAGCACAGAAGTGAAGCCTGAAGGAACAGAGAGTACAAAAGTGAAGTGCGAAGGAACAGAGAGTACAGAAGTGAAGTGGGAGAAACAGAGAGTATAGAAGTTAAGTGGGAAGGAGCAGAGAGTACAGAAGTGAAGTGTGAAGGAACGAAGAGTGCAGAAGTTAAGGGGGAAGGAACAGAGAGTACAGAAGTGAAGTGGGAGGGAACGGAGAGTATAGAAGTGAAGAGGGAAGGAACAGAGAGTGCAGAAGTGAAGTGCGGATGAACAGAGAGTGCAGAAGAGAAGTGGAAGGAACGGAGAGTGTAGAAGTGAAGTGGAAGGAACAGAGAGTGCGGAAGTGAAGTGGAAGGAACGGAGAGTAAGGAAGTGAAGTGGAAGGAACGGAGAGTGCAGAAGTGAAGCGGAAAGAAACGGAGAGTACAGAAGTGAAGTGGAAGGAACAGAGAGTATAAAAGTGAAGTGGGAAGGAACGGAGAGTGCAGAAGTGAAGTGGAAGGAACAGAAAGTGAAGAAGTGAAGTGGAAGGAACGGCGAGTGCAGAAGTGAAGTGGAAGTAACGGAGAGTGCAGAAGTGAAGCGGGAAGGAACGGAGAGAACAGAAGTGAAGTGAGAAGGAACGGAGAGTACAGAAGTGAAGCGGGAAGGAATGGAGAGTACAGAAGTGAAGTGGGAAGGAACAGAGAGTAAAGAAGTGAAGTGGGAAGGAACGGAGAGTACAGAAGTGAAGTGGGAAGGAATGGAGAGTGCAGAAGTGAAGAGGGAAGGAACTGAGAGTGCAGAAATGAATCGGGAAGGAACAGAGAGTACACAAGTGAAGTGGGAAGGAACGAAGAGTGCAGAAGTGATGTGGGAAGGAACGGAGAGTGCAGAAGTGAAGCAGAAACGAACGGAGAGTACAGAAGTGAAGTGGAAGGAACAGAGTGTACAAAAGTGAAGTGGGAAGGAACGGAGAGTGCAAAGGTGAAGTGGTAAGGAACGAAGAGTGCAGAAGTGAAGTGGAAGGAACGGAGAGTGCAGAAGTGAAGCGGAAACGAACGGAGAGTACAGAAGTGAAGTGGAAGGAACAGAGTGTACAAAAGTGAAGTGGGAAGGAACGGAGAGTGCAAAGGTGAAGTGGGAAGGAACGGAGAGTGCAGAAGTGAAGTAGAAGGAATGGAAAGTGTAGAAGTGAAGTGGAAGGAACGAAGAGTGCAGAAGTGAAGCTGGAAGGAACGGAGAGTACAGAAGTGAAGTGAGAAGGAACGGAGAGTACAGAAGTGAAGCGGGAAGGAATGGAGAGTACGGAAGTGAAGTGGGAAGGAACACAGAGTACAGAAGTGAAGTGGGAAGGAACAGAGAGTACAGAAGTGAAGTGGGAAGGAACGGAGAGTGCAGAAGTGAAGTGGCAAGGAACATAGAGGACATAAATGAATCGGGAAGGAACAGAGAGTACACAAGTGAAGTGGGAAGGAACGAAGAGTGCAGAAGTGATGTGGGAAGGAACGGGGAATGTAGAAGTGAAGTGGAAGGAACGGAGAGTACAGAAGTGAAGTGGAAGGAACAGAGAGTACAAAAGTGAAGTGGGAAGGAACGGAGAATGCTGATGTGAAGTGGAAGGAACAGAGAGTACAGAAGTGAAGCTGGAAGGAATGGAGAGTACAGAAGTGAAGTGGGAAGGAACAGAGAGTACAGAAGTGAAGTGGGAAGGAACAGAGAGTACAGAAGTGAAGCGGGAAGGAATGGAGAGTACAGAAGTGAAGTGGGAAGGAACAGAGAGTACAGAAGTGAAGTGGGAAGGAACAGAGAGTACAGAAGTGAAGTGGGAAGGAACGGAGAGGTCAGAAGTGAATAGGGAAGGAACTCAGAGTGCAGAAGTGAAGCGGGAAGGAACAAAGAGGACAGAAGTGAAGTGGGAAGAAACAGGGTACAGAAGTGAAGTGGGAAGGAACAGAGAGTAAAGAAGTGAAGCGTGAAGGAACGGAGAGTACAGAAGTGAAGTGGTAAGGAACGGAGAGTACAGAAGTGAAGCGGGAAGCAACGGAGAGCACTGAAGTGAAGTGGGATGGAACGGACAGTGCAGAAGTGAAGTGGGAAGGAACAGAGAGGAGAGAAGTGAAGCGGTAGTAACGGCGAGTACAGAAGTAACGCGGGAAGGAACAGAGAGTACAGAAGTGAAGCGGGAAGGACCGGAGAGTACAGAAGTGAAGTAGGAAGGAACGGTGAGTGCAGAAGCGAAGTGGGAATGAAGAAAGAGCACAGAAGTGAAGCGGTAATTACGGCGAGTACAGAAGTAATGCGGGAAGGAACAGAGAGTACAGAAGTGAAGTGGGAAGGACCGGAGAGTACAGAAGTGAAGTGGGAAGGAATAGAGAGTATAGAAGTGATGTGGGAAGGAACGGTGAGTGCATAATTAAGTGGGAAGGAAAAAAGAGCACAGAAGTGAAGCCTGAAGGAACAGAGAGTACAAAAGTGAAGTGGGAAGGAACAGAGAGTACAGAAGTGAAGTGGGAGAAACAGAGAGTATAGAAGTGAAGTGGGAAGGAGCAGAGAGTACAGAAGTGAAGTGTGAAGGAACGAAGAGTGCAGAAGTTAAGGGGGAAGGAACAGAGAGTACAGAAGTGAAGTGGGACGGACAGAGTACAGAAATGAAGTGGGAAGGAACAGAGAGTACAGAAGTGAAGTGGGACGGAACGGAGAGTACAGAAGTGAAGTGGGAGGAACAGAGAGTACATAAGTGAAGTGGGAAGGAACAGAGAGTGCAGATGTGAAGTGGGAGGAACAGAGAGTGTAGATGTGAAGTAGGAAGTAACATAGAGTGCAGAAGTGGGAGGAACAGAGTACAGAAGTGAAGTGGGAACGAACGGAGAGTACTGAAGTGAAGTGGGAAGGAACAGAAAGTGCAGAAGTGAAGTGGGAAGGAACGGAGAGCACAGAAGTGAAGTGGGAAGGAAAGGAGAGTGCAGAAGTGAAGTGGGAAGGAACAGAGAGTGCAGAAGTGAAGTGGCAAGGAACGCAGAGTACAGAATTGAACTGGGAGGGAACAAAGAGTACAGAAGTGAAGCGGGAAGGAACAGAGTACAGAAGTGAAGTAGGAACGAACGGAGAATGCAGAAGTGAAGTGGAAAGAACGGACAGTGCAGAAGTGAAGTGGGAAGGAGCAGAGAGTACAGAGTACAGTGTTGGAAGGAGGATTATTAAATTATCAGTGTTGGAAGGAGGATTATCAAATTATCAGTGTCGGAAAGAGGATTATCAAATTATCAGTGCTGGAAGAGGGATTATCTAGTTATCAGTGTTGGAAGGAGGATTATCAAATTATCAGTGTTGGAAGGAGGATTATCAAATTATCAGTGTTGGAAGGAGGATTATCAAATTATCAGTGTTGGAAGGAGGATTATCAAATTATCAGTGCTGGAGGAGGGATTATCTAGTTATCAGTGTTGGAAGGAGGATTATCAAATTATCAGTGTTGGAAGGAGGGTTATCAAATTATCAGTGTTGGAAGGGGGATTATCTAGTTATCAGTGTTGGAAGGATGATTATCAAATTATCAGTGTTGGAAGGAGGATTATCAAATTATCAGTGTTGGAAGGGGGATTATCAAATTATCAGTGCTGGAAGAGGGATTATCTAGTTATCAGTGTTGGAAGGAGGATTATCAAATTATCAGTGCTGGAAGGAGGATTATTAAATTATCAGTGCTGGAAGAGAGATATCCAATTATCAATGTTGGAAGGGGGATTCTCAAATTATCAGTGTTGGAAGGGGGATTATCAAGTTATCAGTGTTGGAAGGGGGATTATCAAGTTATCAGTGTTGGAAGGAGGATTATCAAATTATCAGTGTTGGAAGGAGGATTATCAAATAGTATCAGTGTGGGAAGGGGGATTATCAAATTATCAGTGTTGGAAGGGGGATTTTCAAATTATCGGTGTTGGAAGGGGGATTATCAAGTTATCAGTGTTGGAAGGGGGATTATCAAATTATCAGTGTTGGGCCATCAGTGCTGCTGTGGGATTTTCAAACCTCATCGTGCTGAAGGGGATCATCAGTCAGTGCTGGCCGATCATCAAATCATCAGTGTTGGACGGGGATCTGGAAACCATCAGTGCTGGAAGGAGGATTCATCAATTCCATCAGTGCTGGCCGGGGGTGGGATTTCATCAAATCAGTGTGGAAGATTACGCCTCAGTGTGGAACGGGGATTATCAAACCATCAGTGTTGGAAGGGATTCATCAAACCATCAGCGCTGGGGCGGGGGTGGGGGATCATCAAACCATCAGCGTTGAAGGGGATCATATTCATCAGCCTTGGATCATCGCTGGGGCTCGCTGAAGGGGACTTATCAAATCCATCAGTGCTTGGAAGGATTCATCAAACCATCAGTGCTGGAAGGGGACTTATCAATCAGTCAGTGCTGGAAGGGGGATTCATCAAACCATCAGTGCTGGAAGGGGGAATTATGAAACCATCAGTGCTGGAAGGGGTGATCATCAAAGCCATCAAAGTGAAGGGGATTCAATGGAACCATCAGTGCCGAAGGATCATCAAACCATCAGTGCTTGAAGGGATCATCAAATTCCATCGTTGCTTGGAAGGAGGATCATCAAACCATCAGTGTTGGAAGGATTATCTACAGTGTTGGAAGGAGGACATCAAATTATCAGTGTTGAAGGGGATTCAAATAAACTATCAGTGCTGGAAGGGGGATTCATCAAATCATCTGTGCTGGAAGGATTATTTCAAACTCATCAGTGTTGGGGCGTGGATTCATCAAATCATCAGTTGGTTGGCGGAAGGATTATCAAATTCATCAGTGCTTGGCTGGACTATCAAACCATCAGTCTGGGAGGGGGATTCAACCATCAGTGTGGAAGGATTATCAAATCATCAGTGCTGGAAGGAGGATCATCAACCATCAGTGCTGGGGCCGATGGACATCAAATTCATCAGTGCTGGAATGGGGATATCAAATCCATCAGTATTGGAAGGATCATCAACCTATCAGTGCTGTGGGGGATTCATCAAACCTTATCAGTGTTGGGGCTGGAGGATTCATCAACCATCAGTGCTGGAAGGAGATTCATCAAATCCATCAAAGTGCTGAAGGGGGATCATCAAATCATCAGTGCTGGAAGGGGATCATCAAACCATCAGTGCTGGCCTGTGGATTCATCAAACCATCAGTGTCAAATGGAGTGGATCATCAAACCATCAGTGCTGGGGCCTGATGACTCATCAAACCATCAGTGCCTTGGAAGGGGATTCATCAAAATCATCAGTGCTGGAAGGGGGACTCATCAAACCATCAGTGCTGGCTGGGATTATCAATCCATCAGTGCTTGAAAGAGGGTGACCTTATCAAATCCATCAGTGTTGGAAGGCTGGATGACATCAAATCATCAGTGTTGGAAGGGGATTATCAAATCATCAGGTGTTGGAGTTGATTCAAATCAAATCATCAGTTGGAAGGAGGATTCATCAAACCATCAAAATCAGTGTTGGAAGGGGGATTATCAAATTATCAGTGTTGGAAGAGGGATTATCAAATTATAAGTGTTGGAAGGGGGATTATCAAATTATCAGTGTTGGAAGAGGGATTATCAAATTTTCAGTGTTGGAAGGGGGATTATCAAATTATCAGTGTTGGAAGGGGGATTATCAAATTATCAGTGTTGGAAGGGGGATTATCAAATTATCAGTGTTGGAAGGGGGATTATCAAATTATCAGTGTTGGAAGGGGGATTATCAAATTATCAGTGTTGGAAGAGGGATTATCAAATTATCAGTGTTGGAAGGGGGATTATCAAATTATCAGTGTTGGAAGAGGGATTATCAAATTATAAGTGTTGGAAGATTATCAAATTATCAGTGTTGGAAGAGGGATTATCAAATTATCAGTGTTGGAAGGGGGATTATCAAATTATCAGTGTTGGAAGAGGGATTATCAAATTATAAGTGTTGGAAGGGGGATTATCAAATTATCAGTGTTGGAAGAGGGATTATCAAATTATCAGTGTTGGAAGGGGGATTATCAAATTATCAGTGTTGGAAGGGGGATTATCAAATTATCAGTGTTGGAAGGGGGATTATCAAATTATCAGTGTTGGAAGAGGGATTATCAAATTATCAGTGTTGGAAGGGGGATTATCAAATTATCAGTGTTGGAAGGGGGATTATCAAATTATCAGTGTTGGAAGGGGGATTATCAAATTATCAGTGTTGGAAGGGGAATTATCAAATTATCAGTGTTGGAAGGGGGATTATCAAATTATCAGTGTTGTGGGGTGATGGTAAGCGGATGAAACACTCAGAAATTATTTCATGAAAATCAGTATTTCAATTTTCCTATTTATAAAATAAGACAAACTTGGACCTCACAGCTCAAAATTAATAAAAAAAATCCTTCCAATGAGGATACACCAGCAGGCAAGGTTTGAAGCTCATCAGAAGCAACATTTTCGAGCAATTATAATGAAACCATTTACGTAATATAATTGGTAAATTGAAATTTATTCATCTGAGACTGACAAACTTTGCTTTAATAAAGTCCACCATTAGTAAAAGTTTGAAGCCGCTCGAGAAGATATTCATTAGTAATTGACCCATTTCTAACGATTCCAAAGCGACATCCACAACACTACCAACACTCTGGAACCTACAATTAAATTTACAGTTGAGGTTGAGAGGGACAACCAACTACCATTTCTCGACGTACTAACACTCACAGGTGAAAACTGACTCTTTTAAAGTCTACCGAAAATCAACCTACGAAATCCATCCTCTCTATTTCTTCTCTCAACAGTGAACTGTAGATATGTAGATATAAACCCATATGTACACCTGATAACCCTTTTGGGGCCTAGTTCCTAGGCCTTTTATGTATCCATATGCTCTTGCGCTACCGTCCACAGGATGGATATGCTCTTGCGCTGCCGTCCACAGGATGGATATGGGGTGCACAATAAACTAGCAACTTCCGTGGCAAAATCTCATCTCTCTCACCATGACACCAGAACTACAAGACAGGTAGTTATAAGCTTCTCTCTGAAAGCTTACAGAATTTCCAGTCCGCAGTTCCTCAGGGAAGAATGCACTTACATCACAAATTCATTGAGCTCGCTACACTTCCCTCTACACTTCATACGTGATTGCAGGAAACGTGTGACACATATCCTTAAAAAGACCGGTCAACGACATTGCGTAACTAACTTCACTAAAACACTTGATAGAAAACTTGTTAAAATATCTACCAGCTCTTCAGCTATTAAAAACTTAGCGCAAAAAAACCAAAAACGACTCTGGCACTAGCGCAGAAGTATACACAATGCCATGTGGGGGGTTGTACAAAATATATATGGGGGAAACAGCGAGATCTTTGGACATCAGGATGAGGAAACACAGGAGCGCCTGCAACCCCGATGACTGTAGAAACGCGTATATCCTACACAGAGACGACTTTATACCCTTCATGAAGTTCAGTGAGGCGTTAAGGAAGAGGAATTACGTCGGCGAAAGTGTACAGAAGCTACCCTAATTACTGCTGGTAATACTATCCATCAAAAATCCGCAAGTTAAACGATATCTAAATTGCTAATCAACAGGATATTACCCATTCTGGTGACCGCTGTAACATAATGTTAACATTTCTATGTAATGTTAACATCTCTATGTTCTAATGTATGGTGTAGCAGTGGTTGGCTAGCAGGTGAGAGCGAGCTAGTGTTCAGTGTATGGTGTACCAGTGGTTGGCTAGCAGGTGAGAACAAGCTAATGTTCAGTATATGGAGTAGCAGTGGTTGGCTAGCAGGTGAGAACAAGCTAATGTTCAGTGTATGGTGTAGCAGTGGTTGGCTAGCAGGTGAGAGCGAGCTAGTGTTCAGTGTATGGTGATAAATTAGACACATATGCAACTCATGGGTATCTTTATTGAGGAAACGTTTCGCCACACATTGGCTTCATCAGTCCATACAAAGAAGAATCTTGAAGAACAGGAGGAGAATGAGGTAATCAGTCCCTCAACCTTGAGTCGATGTGGTCAGTCCATCAGTCTTGAATAGAATACAGCATATGTGCGGAGAAGGAGCTTATAAACCGTAGGCAGGAGAAGTGCAGCAGTCGTAGGTGGTGTCACATTTGTTCAATGTGGAAGTAGGTCGTGCCCAAGGGTTAGGCAAGCGAAGAATTCCCAAGTATGCCGTATACGCCGTATTCTATTCAAGATTGATGGACTGACCACATCGACTCTAGGTTGACGGACTGATTACCTCATTCTCCTCCTGTTCTTCAAGATTCTCCTTTGTAGATTATGCTGCACAGTTTTGGTCACCGTATTACAGAATGGATATAAATTCTCTGGAAAATGTACAAAGGAGGATGACAAAGTTGATCCCATGTATCAGAAACCTTCCCTATGAGGATAGACTAAGGGCCCTGAAACTGCACTCTCTAGAAAGACGTAGAATTAGGGGGGATATGATTGAGGTGTATAAATGGAAGACAGGAATAAATAAAGGGGATGTAAATAGTGTGCTGAAAATATCTAGCCTAGACAGGACTCGCAGCAATGGTTTTAAGTTGGAAAAATTCAGATTCAGGAAGGATATAGGAAAGTACTGGTTTGGTAATAGAGTTGTGGATGAGTGGAACAAACTTCCAAGTACCGTTATAGAGGCCAGAACGTTGTGTAGCTTTAAAAATAGGTTGGATAAATACATGAGTAGATGTGGGTGGGTGTGAGTTAGACCTGATAGCTTGTGCTAACAGGTCGGTTGCCGTGTTCCTCCCTTAAGTCAATGTGACCTGACCTGACTAGGTTGGGTGCATTGGCTTAAGCCGGTAGGAGACTTGGACCTGCCTCGCATGGGCCAGTAGGCCTTCTGCAGTGTTCCTTCGTTCTTATGTTCTTATGTTCTTATGTATGGACTGATGAAGCCAATGTGTGGCGAAACGTTTCCTCAATAAAGATACCCATGAGTTGCACATGTGTCTAATTTATCAACGTGTCGGTTCTCTGAACCATTCATCTACAAAGTGTATGGTGTAGCAGTGGTTGGCTAGCAGGCGAGAGCGAGCTAGTGTTCAGTGTATGGTGTAGCAGTGGTTGGCTAGCAGGTGAGAGTGAGCTAGTGTTCAATGTATGGTGTAGCAGTGGTTGGCTAGCAGGTGAGAGTGAGCTAGTGTTCAGTGTATGGTGTAGCAGTGGTTGACTAGCAGGTGAGAGCGAGCTAGTGTTCAGTGTATGGTGTAGCAGTGGTTGACTAGCAGGTGAGAGTGAGCTAGTGTTCAATGTATGGTGTAGCAGTAGTTGGCTAGCAGGTGAGAGAAAGCTAATGTTCAGTGTATGGTGTACCAGTGGTTGGCTAGCAGGTGAGAGCAAGCTAGTGTTCAATGTATGGTGTAGCAGTGGTTGGCTAGCAGGTGAGAGCGAGCTAGTGTTCAGAATATGGTGTAACAGTGGTTGGCTAGCAGGTGAGAGCGAGCTAGTGTTCAGAATATGGTGTAACAGTGGTTGGCTAGCAGGTGAGAGCGAGCTAGTGTTCAGAGTATGGTGTAGCAGAGGTTGGCTAAGTAAGTTTATTCAGGTATACACAAATACATTTACAAAGATTATCATACATAGCAGCATATGTGTAGAGAACCTGGGATAACAAAAAAGTCAGACAGAGTGACTTATTTCCATTGGGGTCCTTTTACCTTATTATTATAATATAGAGGTGATAATATCTTATTATTATTCTACAAAGGAGATAACATCTTATTATCATACTATTAAGACTATCTACTACACGAGGGTCATTAAGACTATCTACTACACGAGGGTCATTAAGACTACAATACGAGGATCATTGCTAGGAATAAGGTAAAATTACACTTGTGTTAGCTAAAAAATAAAAAATCATTCCCCTCCTTTTCTGTAGCTACATTCATCAGACACCTTTTGGCACTCTTCTTGAATTGGTTCATGCTATGACTGGCTTTGACATGTGCGGGCAGTCTGTTCCATTCCTTTATTGCTGTACAATAAAAGGTGTTTGAAGCCTGGCCACTGACTGTGGGTACTACAAAGTTGTGCTCTCTCCCCCTTGTACTATGATTGCTTTGGTTCCCAACCTTGACAAAATTGACAGCAAGATATTCTGGACACTGTTTGTGAGCAATTTTATAAACATGATTTAGCTTCAGTTGTTTTACTCTGTCTTCAACATTCAGCATATCCAACTGCTGTAATTCATCCTGGCCTACATGTTCTCCTCGACCCAGGCCTAGGATGAATCTTACAATTTTGTTCTTGGTAATTTGCAGTCTTTCAGTGTTTTTTTTTTTGTCAAGGCAGAGTACCATGAAGAGGAAGCGTAATCCATATGATACTGTATAAGGGCTAGACATAGGGTCCTGCGAGCCTCAGCTTTCTTTACTACACTGTTCCCTATCAATTCTCCTGACATGCATGGGTCAAAGGGGATTCCCAGATATTTTACTGAGGAAACTAAAGTGATGGGCTCCCCATTGCACTGGACATTAAAATTATTTACCCTTCTCAGTTTATGTTTCGAGCCAAAGAGAATGGCTTCAGTTTTCCCGAGGTGTAATGATAGTTTGTTGTCTACTAACCATTTGCTGCAGGACTCCAGTTCCAGTGTTAATACATTAGATATATCTTGTGGGTCTTTACCTGACACTAACAGAGCAATGTCATCTGCATACAGTAGGAGTTTGCACTTGACACTGATAGGTATGTCATTAACATAGCATAAGAATATTAAGGGACCCAGAATACTACCTTGGGGAACTCCACATGCTATCGGCAGGTGAGAGCAAGCTCGTGTTCAGAGTATGGTGTAGAAGTGGTTGGCTAGCAGGTGAGAGCGAGCTAGTGTTCAGAGTATGGTGTAGCAGTGGTTGGCTAGCAGGTGAGAACAAGCTAGTGTTAAGTGTATGGTGTAGCAGTGGTTGGCTAGCAGGTGAGAGCAAGCTAGTGTTCAGTGTATGGTGTAGCAGTGGTTGGCTAGCAGGTGAGAACAAGCTAGTGTTCAGTGTATGGTGTAGCAGTGGTTGGCTAGCAGGTGAGAGCGAGCTAGTGTTCAGTGTATACTATAGTAGTGGTTGGCTAGCAGGTGAGAGCGAGCTAGTAGTGGTTGGCTAGCAGGTGAGAGCGAGCTAGCAGTGGTTGGCTAGCAGGTGAGAGCGAGCTAGTGTTCAGTGTATACTATAGTAGTGGTTGGCTAGCAGGTGAGAGCGAGCTAGTGTTCAGTGTATGCTATAGTAGTGGTTGGCTAGCAGGTGAGAGCGAGCTAGTAGTGGTTGGCTAGCAGGTGAGAGCGAGCTAGCAGTGGTTGGCTAGCAGGTGAGAGCGAGCTAGTGTTCAGTGTATACTATAGTAGTGGTTGGCTAGCAGGTGAGAGCGAGCTAGTGTTCAGTGTATACTATAGTAGTGGTTGGCTAGCAGGTGAGAGCGAGCTAGCAGTGGTTGGCTAGCAGGTGAGAGCGAGCTAGTGTTCAGTGTATGCTATAGTAGTGGTTGGCTAGCAGGTGAGAACAAGCTAGTGTTCAGTGTATGCTATAGTAGTGGTTGGCTAGCAGGTGAGAACAAGCTAGTGTTCAGTGTATGCTATAGTAGTGGTTGGCTAGCAGGTGAGAGCGAGCTAGTGTTCAGTGTATGGTGTAGCAGTGGTTGGCTAGCAGGTGAGAGCGAGCTAGTGTTCAGTGTATGGTGTAGCAATGGTTGGCTAGCAGGTGAGAGCGAGCTTGTGTTCAGTGTATACTATAGTAGTGGTTGGCTAGCAGGTGAGAGCGAGCTAGCAGTGGTTGGCCAGCATGTGAGAGTGAGCTAGTGTTCAGTGTATGCTGTAGCAGCGGTCATGGATGGGGTGGAATTAAGAACATAATAATAGAGGAACATTGCAGCAGGCCTATTGGCCCATACTAGGCAGATCCTTCTGAAGCCCAAATCCATTCCTTGGAAATCTTTTTCAGTGTTACCCAAGACGTTAGTTTTGATAACCCTTTTAACCAGTGTGCAAGTCCCACTCAAATGCAACCCCTTTCACTCATAGACTCATCTAACCTCAATTTGAAGCTACTAAAGGTTTTAGCTTCAGTGACCCTACTAAGCTTTTCTACTTTTCTACTTATCGACTACCCTAATTACAAACCAATACTTTCTTATATGCGTTCTAAATCAAAACTTATCCAATTTGAATCCATTATTTCAAGTTTTTTCTTGGATGGATATCCTCAGGACCTTTAATTGCCTTTGTTAATGGCCAACTTCCACTTGTACACTTCAGTCATGTCTCATTCTTTGTCTTACATGAGACTGTAGTTTCAGGAATTTCAATCTTTCTTCGTTAGGAAGATTTCTTATGCAATGAGGTTAATTTTGTCATTCCTCTCTGAATGTTTCCTAACGAATTTATATCCATTCTGTAATATGGAGACAAAAACTGAGCTGCATAATCTAAGTCAAACCTTACTAATGATGTGTAGAGCTGTAATATAACCTACGGACTCCTGCTGCTTAT
Organism: Cherax quadricarinatus; assembly: GCF_038502225.1. NCBI lineage: Eukaryota > Metazoa > Arthropoda > Malacostraca > Decapoda > Parastacidae > Cherax > Cherax quadricarinatus. Next base: position 45,911 of record NW_027195530.1, on the reverse strand, counting down.
AATTCTTGATATAAATCCCAGTAATCTGTTTGCCTTATTACATACGTTTAGGTATTGCTGTCTTGGCTTTAGGTTATTGCTTCATTTATTATCACATACCTGCAAGTCCATCTCAAGAAGCTCATTGCTAGTAATCCCTTCCTTAAATCTCTTGTTAAAGCAACTGCTCAAGAAGAAATTTCTCACCTAGCTGGTAGTAATAAGTTATCACAAGTTATATACACTGATGGATCTAAACAGGAGTCTTCTGGCAGGGCTGCATCTGCTCTTGTTGCCACCTCCCTAGTTAAGAACGATAATAAATTTGTTGAGTTAGGCATAAGAATTAACAACTGGGCGTCTACACTGCAAACTGAATTGTTTGCAATCCTAGTGGCCCTAAAGCTAACATATGACACTGAGCTTGACTCTATCATCATTACTGATTCTGTCATCACTGAAGGCTCTTGACTCATATAATGACTCCAACAACATACTCATTTGATAAGCTAGGCATAGATACTCAAAAATCCGGGGCAAAGGAATTAATGTACAATTACTATGGATCCCATCACACATTGGATTACTCCTTCATGTGGCTAGCTGGTCTAGTGGCTAACGCGACGGGCTGGAGTTTTGAGACTCTATGACCGCGGGTTCAATCCCGGCCGGGGGTATGGTTCCTTCATGATAAAGTTGATATGTTAGCCAAGAAGAGTACCCAGAAGGAGAATGTAGAATATAACTTTGATATATCTGTGTCTAGCATTAGGAATAATATAAGGAGAGAAGTAAATAATGAAAATAATTGTTATATGAATGCAGTTAGAAGCCTGAGTAGATCTATAACCCACTATGATAACATGAACGTAGATAAGTATGTTTATGGAGCAACTTACAATGTGAACAGACTGACTGATGTTGTAGTGGCCAGGCTTAGGCTTAGTTACAAGTACTGACTGATGTTGTAGTGGCCAGGCTTAGGCTTGGTTACAAGTACTGACTGATGTTGTAGTGGTCAGGCTTAGGCTTAGTTACAAGTACTGACTGATGTTGTAGTGGTCAGGCTTAGTGTAGACAGCCTGTACTGTCTGCGCAGACAGCCCCTGCTGTCTGCCAGCTTAGTTCATATTTCGCGCCATGCTGGTGCTGCCACCTAGAGGCCTTGCCACTTCAGTATGCCCAGACATGCCTCCACCTCACTCACGCAGCGGCCTAGCAGGAAGACACAAGTACTCCCAGCTCTCTTTCGTGGGATGGCCCTGCCCGGGCCATGGGCACACACACACAAGCCTGTGTAACCCACCTACGACTTAACAATAAAGTAAGAAGCCTCCGATGAAGTTTATCATTCACAACCAGCTACCATACTACCAAACAAATTCGTTATAAATGGTGACAGCGGTGCTTGCAGCAGTTGTGTTTGCCTGGAGAGAGGGAGGAAGAGGTATGAAGTCATCTTCACTTCATCATCCCATACAAGAAGCATCCGTCTCTCAACGAGTTATCCTGATGTCGTGTCTGCACTTTTGAGCATCCAGACACAGGTACTAGCAGGATCCAGCCGAAATTTGTCGAAAGTCTTCGAGAATTGTGAGTGGCGTCACAGTGACCCCACGCTACAGCGTCCCACGCTACAGTGTCCCACGCTGTTTCTCAAGTCACGTGTTCAGCGTCACTTGTATGTTGCTGTTGTTGTTCAGCTCAGCACAGCTGTTTCAGCAAGCCAGAGGTGAGTTTTGTGGTGATTTCTGCGTCCAGTGTGAGCTTCTCCACGTGTTTGTGGGTGGAGGAGGAGGAGGAGGAGGAATGGCTAGATGCTCGCCCTGCCATACACTCACCCACGCTCTTCGCCACCACACTCCCATACACTCACCACTGCCCACTCCCTCTGCTGTGTTTTCTGCTGTTTTTCGTGTGAATTCTTTGCCAGTGCTGTGTATCCGAGTGCCCGAGGCCACTCGAAGCTGCGTGGATCAGCATGCCACGTAGATCACGACACCACGTGGATCGACACCACGTTGGGTGTGGCCGATGTCACGTAGACCTACAAAGCCACGTGAGTTACCAGATGTCCCAGGCCACATGCTGTGGTCTGCTGCCTGCATCACATTGACGTCACCCACGATGCTGCCCGACTTCATGACGTCACCTCGAGATGTCTGTTGACGTCACCCACGATGCTGCCCGACTACATGACGTCACCTCGAGATGTCTGCTGACGTCACCTCGAGATGTCTGCTGACGTCACCTCGAGATGTCTGCTGACGTCACCTCGAGATGTCTGCTGACGTCACCTCGAGATGTCTGCTGACGTCACCTCGAGATGTCTGCTGACGTCACAGTGCTGCTGACGTCACCTCGCGACATCACGCCTGACATCACATGATGTCACCATCGAGTGTTCAGTAATTATTTCAATATTGTCGAGAAGATTGAGAGAAAATATATGTCGTGTGTTAATTAATTCCTCTTAGTGTTCTCACATTTTAGTATATGTCTTAGTGTCAGTTTTGTGAACAGAAAAGCATCATTTGCTAGTTAAGCCATGTTGTACCGTATGTACAGCGGTGTGTTTTTAAAGTTTCCGTGTATCCAGTGAGGTCTGGGCCAGCCAGACCTGAGTAGCACCACTGTGCTAAGTCACCCGTGTGACCAGTACGTTTGACAGCTGATGTCAAGACAGCTCCGAGTGACCGAGCCCTCTTGTACAGAAAGCTTTTATGCTCGTCGCTCGTGTTGTTCTGCAGAATCGTACCTGCTACGATTCCCATCGAGATTTGTTTCACTTCACCTCCAGACTGTCAGAGTGCAGTTATATGTAGAGAAACAAGTCTGGGGACGCTTAGACTAACCTCTGCTATAACTCCAACTGCCGAGAGAATGACACACTGTGTCAGCCTCGTGTCACAAGCTTCAGTGAGCAGCCTGCACAAAGATGTCACTTTGACTGCTAGCTCTCTCACTGCAGTCTGGTGTATGATGTTATGACTCCCAGATGTTTCGCCCAGTCGTCTCTGCCACGACTCGCTCCACAACTCGCTCCACGCTCGCCGGCAGTGACAGCCCAGCGACAGTACCAGTTGAGAAGTGTCCTCCGAGTCGCTTGCCAGAAGTCCTGCCCAGTTGCCGAGTTTTGTCGACGCCTCACTCGAGGGCACCAGCATGTTGTGCCCCAGGTTGAGTGAAAACCTGCAGCGACTCCTATGATGACTGCTTCACCGTTCCAGAGGAGACCGTAACCTGTTACGTCACAGCTCAGCCGCAGCGATGTCTCCTGTGTTGCAGTATGTCCAGACGCAGGAAGGCGAGCAGTGATGCCCATCGACGCTCACTGCCTTTGACCACGATGTTTAGCAAACCCTACATGTTTTTTTCTTCCCTCCATGTAGGAAGTTTTTTTTTCCATGTCCATATGTATATATATGTTTTTATTTTGTGTTCTGTGCCCTGTTCCTACGAGAGAGAGACCGAGTTTCTTTTACTACCAGTATTGTCGCGTCGGGACGACATGCGGTAGGTGGCCGAGCATATGTAGACAGCCTGTACTGTCTGTGCAGACAGCCCCTACTGTCTGCGCAGACAGCCCCTGCTGTCTGCCAGCTTAGTTCATATTTCGCGCCATGCTGGTGCTGCCACCTAGAGGCCTTGCCACTTCAGCATGCCCAGACATGCCTCCACCTCACTCACACAGCGGCCTAGCAGGAAGACACAAGTACTCCCAGCTCTCTCTCGTGGGATGGCCCTGCCCGGGCCATGGGCACACACACACAAGCCTGTGTAACCCACCTACGACTTAACAATAAAGTTAGAAGCCTCCGAAGAAGTATATCATTCACACCCCGCTTACAGCCTACCAAATAAGCCCGTTATATTAGGCTTGGTTACAAGTACTGACTGATGTTGTAGTGGTCAGGCTTAGGCTTGGTTACAAGTACTGACTGATGTTGTAGTGGCCAGGCTTAGGCTTGGTTACAAGTACTGACTGATGTTGTAGTGGCCAGGCTTAGGCTTGGTTACAAGTACTGACTGATGTTGTAGTGGCCAGGCTTAGGCTTGGTTACAAGTACTGACTGATGTTGTAGTGGCCAGGCTTAGGCTTGGTTACAAGTACTGACTGATGTTGTAGTGGCCAGGCTTAGGCTTGGTTACAAGTACTGACTGATGTTGTAGTGGCCAGGCTTAGGCTTGGTTACAAGTACTGACTGATGTTGTAGTGGCCAGGCTTAGGCTTGGTTACAAGTACTGACTGATGTTGTAGTGGCCAGGCTTAGGCTTGGTTACAAGTACTGACTGATGTTGTAGTGGCCAGGCTTAGGCTTGGTTACAAGTACTGACTGATGTTGTAGTGGCCAGGCTTAGGCTTGGTTACAAGTACTGACTGATGTTGTAGTGGCCAGGCTTAGGCTTGGTTACAAGTACTGACTGATGTTGTAGTGGCCAGGCTTAGGCTTTGTTACAAGTACTGACTGATGTTGTAGTGGCCAGGCTTAGGCTTTGTTACAAGTACTTCTGGCAGTTTGGGAGACACACAGATGATGATCAAACTAAATGTAAATTATGTGATCAGGCATATTGTCACTGTCTTGAACACTATGTGCTTAATTGTCCACTTATTGAGGAATACAGAGACAGACAGTATAATAACCCATGTGACATGTCAAGATATCTTATTAATGAAAATAAGATACCAGATATATTAAGCAAGTTTCCTATATTTGTTTGTAACAGATAAGTGAACTGTAGAGATGTAGATTGAAATCCATATGTACAACTGTTAACTCTTTTGGGGCCTATTTCCTAGGCCTTTTGTGTATCCATATGCTCTTGCGCTACCGTCCACAGGATGGATATTGGGTGCACAATAAACTAGCCACTTCGGTGGCAAAATCTAAATTTTTTCGATACCCTAGCCCACAGATGATTGGTGTTCTGTAAGCTCACTGTAATCTGCAGAGCAAAAATCTGCGACTGTTACTATTACTGTCATACTTCCAGTCGATATAAAGGAGTGATGAATGGTTTTGAAAACCGACAAGTAGAAGAAATGAGACATTTATGCAACACATGGGAATCTTTACTAAAGAAACGTTTCGCCACACAGTGGCTTCATCAGTCCAATACAAAGTAGAAATGGGTAAGGAGAGAATGAGTTTGAGGTAATCAGTCCCTCAACCTGGAATCGATGTGTTCAGTCCATCACTCTTGTAGGAAGTACAACATAGGGCCAGAGAGGTGGCTTATATACTGCAGTCAGATGAGTCGAAGCAGGAGGAGGCGGGATCACAGTGGGACCTGCCTCTAGTGTAAGTATGTCGTCGTCCAAAGGTTGGACAAGCATTGAAGTCTTTGTACCAAGATCCCATGATGTTGCAGTGTCTGACAGATGTGATGAATGGTTTTAAAACCTACAGGAGTGATGGACTGAACACATCGATTCCAGGCTGAGGGACTGATTACCTCGAACTCATCCTCTCCTTACCCATTTCTACTTTGTATTGGACTGATGAAGCCACTGTGTGGCGAAATGTTTCTTCAATAAATATTCCCATGTGTTGCATAAATGTCTCAATTCTTCGATATAAAGGTAATCGATTTGTGGTCGCTCACGCCAAGTTCCTCTGTAATCTAAAGTTTATTAACAAAGTTATCCTTGTTAGCCAGAACCAAATCAAGCAGGATATTTCCCCTCGTCGGTGTGTCATAAACTGTTCCAAAAAACAGACTTGAACTACCTACAGGAAGTCGTTTGATTCAGGATTCAAAGTCAATTGATTCCAGATTATTTGACTAAATTTAAGGGACCTAAAATTACTAGGTTATCGTGCCTTGTGACCTCAACATTTTCCTCCCAGAGTTGTCTCCCTCTATCCCTGTCCAAGTCTGGGGAAGGTAAAGCTAACCTAAAATCAAATGTTCATGCCCTTTCGATAATTCTACTCAGACTCAGTGTATGTTCTTTCGTTTTCAATAATCGTCTTGATGCAGCACCACCTCACCTCCCATCCAGTTTCTATCAATGTAGAATAACTTAACCCCTCTCAATGTGACATTCACCAGGCATGTTCCGATTTTTCATATCAAACCAGTTATGGTAAATAAGTCAGTGTTACCGGCACTTGCATTTTATCTCAATTCGTCCATCTTGTTTCTAGCGTTACAGCTATTTGTATAATATATATTTAGAAATACTCTCTTCTCTTTTCCATCCCTGCTCATTCCTGCTCCACTACTGTCACTTACTGTCCTGGTAAAAACCTTTCAGGTTTGTTTTCTAAAACCTTAGTAACTTTAATTTCTTAGCCTCGTTTAGCTTTTCTTATCCTCTTTTTCTAACATCCCTCTTAATGTTAGTGTACTGATTCTTATATGACCTTCACCTCATTTGATCCCCCTACAAATTCGATTCTTCTGCCTAAAAAATATTTGAGCCTATTGTTCATCCATTTCAGATTAATTTTATTCAATCTTATTTCTCTAAACTTAATAAATATTCTTTGGGCAGTGTGTACAGTGTTCAGAAAACTGTCGCAATGATAGTTCTCTTCGTTACCTCAGTCCACAGATGATAGGTGTTCACTATATCCATTGTAATTTCCTAAAAGTAAATCTGAGACCCTTACTGAATTATCCCTACTGACATACTTCTATTTAATGATAAAGGAAATCAATGGATGGTCGCTTGTGTTAAATCAAGTAAGTTATTTCCCCTCGTTGGTTCTGTCTCATAGTGCTTTTAAAAATCTTGAATTACCTCTAATTCTAAGTTACTTAGAATTGCACTACAGTTGCCTCTCAAAGTAGTCACCATTGGTCCCTATTCAAGTTCAGGGAACGTAATATCACGCCTAAAATTATTCTACCCAGACAGACTTTGTGTGCGTTCCCACAATCTTTACACCTGTTTTTATTCAACATATGAAGTGTACTCTGACTTATATAGCTACTCCACTTCCCTTCCCATTATTTCTGTCAACGTGAAATGACTTGAAAACCTGAATATGACATTAGGAAGGAAGACCCGTCTTTTCAAATTTAACCATGTCTTAGGCATTAGTGAGTCTAAAGAAATGTCTTCAGGTACACCGCAAGGAGGAGTTCTCAGTCCCATGCTATTTAATATTTTGATTAATGCTCTCCTAAATGCTCTACCTGCCTCACCTAAACATATAGCTATAAGCTATGCTGATGACACCATGATACATACAACACGGCATAAGAAGATGAGTACCATTCTTAATGAAGTTCAAGCAATTTGTAATCGACTAGGCCTCATAATATCTTCCTCTAAAACAAAGATATTAACAAGAAAACGACATCCATCACCCATCTACTTGCAGGGTGAAAACATTAGCTACGTTAAAACTTACGGATATCTTGGTGTAGATGTACCCTTTAACAAATCCACGATACCACAACTAAATAAGAAATACAAAAATAGGCTAAATGCTCTTAAAGCTGTTGCTGGCTACAACCCCAACTATGGTGCTAATGTTGCTGGCTACAACCCCAACTATGGTGCTAATGTTGCTGGCTACAACCCCAACTATGGTGCTAATGTTGCTGGCTACAACCCCAACTATGGTGCTAATGTTGCTGGCTACAACCCCATCTATGGTGCTAATGTTGCTGGCTACAACCCCAACTATGGTGCTAATTTTGCTGGCTACAACCCCAACTATGGTGCTAATGTTGCTGGCTACAACCCCAACTATGGTGCTAATGTTGCTGGCTACAACCCCAACTATGGTGCTAATGTTGCTGGCTACAACCCCAACTATGGTGCTAATGTTGCTGGCTACAACCCCAACTATGGTACTATTGTGAGAATCGTGAGAATGATGTACATAGCCTATGTTAGGTCCTTTATTGATTATGCTGCTCCTATGTTGATATTAGCTGGAGTTTACCTGGAGAGGGTTTCGGGGTTCAACGCCCCCGCGGCCCGATCTGAGACCAGGCCTCATGGTGGATCAGGGTCTGATCAACTAGGCTGTTACTGCTGGCCGCACGCAAGCTGACGTACGAGCCACAGCCCGGTTGGTAAGGTACTGACTTTAGGCGCCTGTCCAGTGCCTTCTTGAAGACAGCTAGGGGTCTATTAGTAATCCCCCTTATGTATGCTTGGAGGCAATTGAACAGTCCCGGAAACTTATTGTGTTGTCTCTCAGTGTACTCGTGGCGCCCCTGCTTTTCATCTGGGGAATGTTGCTTCTCCTGCCGAGTCTTTTGCTTTCATAGGGAGTGATTTTCGTGTGCAGGTTTGGCACTAATCCCTCTAGAATTTTCCAAGTGTACATTATGAAGTATCTCGACTGCGTTCGAAGGAATGTAGATCGAGGACCTTCAACCGTTTCCAGTACTTTAGGTGCCTTATCGCACTTATGTGTGCCATGAAAGTTCTTTGTACACTCTCCAGGTCTGCAATGTCGCCAACCTTGAAGCAGGCCGTTAGTGTAGAGCAGTATTCCAGCCTAGAGAGCGCAAGCGATTTGAAGAGAATCATCATGGGCTTGGCATCCCTAGTTTTGAAGGTTGTCATTATCCATCCTGTCATTTTCTTAGCGGATGAGGTAGATACATTGTTGTCGCCTTTTGAAGGCGAGATTCTCTGGCATTATCACTCCCAGGTCCTTCACATTACTTTCCCGCTCTATTGTATGGTTAGAATTTGTCGTATACCCTGACACATTTTTAATTTCTTCAACTTTCGCAAATCTGAGTAGTTGAAAATTCTCCTCGTTGAACTTCATATTGTTTTGAGTGGCCCATTCGAAGATTTGGTTGATGTCCACTTGGAGTCTCGCAGTGTCTTTGATGGAGGTCACTGTCATGGTAATCCGGGTGTCATCCGCAAAGGAAGACACGGAGCTATGGCTTACATCTCTGTCTATGTCAGAAATGAGGATGAGGAATAGAATGGTAGCGAGTACTGTGCCTTGTGGAACAGAACTTTTTACCGTGGCTGCCTCAGACTTTACTCTGTTTACTATTACTCTCTGTGTTCTATTTGTCAGGAAGTTATAGATCCATCTACCAACTTTTCCCGTTATTCCTCTATCGCGCATTTTATGTGCTATTACACCATGGTCGAAAGCGTTTGCAAAGTCTGTGTATACTACATCTGTAGTTTGTTTATCCTCTACAGCATCCAGAGCCTTATCATAGTGGTTCAGTAGCTGGGACAGACAGGAGTGACCTGCTCTAAACTCGTGTTGCCGTGAGTTGTGTAATTGATGGGTATCTAGGTGGTTGGCAATCTTGCTTCTTAGAACCCTCTCAAAGTTTTTTATATGGAATGTTAGTGCTATTGGTCTGTATTTCTTTGCAATTGCATTACTGCCACATTTGTGGAGTGGGGCTATGTCTGTTGTTTTTAGTGTGTGTGGGATGACCCCTGTGTCCATGCTCCCTCTCCATGAAATGTTGAAGGCACGTGAGAGGGGCTTCTTGCAGTTCTTGATGAACAGGGAGTTCCACGAGTCTGGGCCTGGGGCAGAGTGCATGGGCATGTCATTTATAGCCTTTTCAAAGTCTTGTGGAGTTAGAATAACATCCGAGATTTTTGAGGTGACCAAATTTTGGGTTTCGTTCATAAAAAATTCATATGGCTTGTCGACCCTTAGTCTGTACAGCGGCTCGCTGAACACTGAGTCATATTGGGACTTGAATATCTCACTCATTTCTAGGCTGTCATCTGTGTATGTCCCATCCTGTCTCAGCAGGGACCCAGTACCGGATGTCATTTTTCCCTTAGATTTGGCATAAGAGAAGAAGTATTTTGGGTTTATTTCAATTTCTTTTTTGGATTTTAGTTTTTCCTGTGATTCTTGTCTCCTGTAAGATTCCTTCAGCTTAAGTTTGATATTTGCAATTTTATTGACTAGTACCTCCCTTCGTAATTCAGATATATTGGCCCCACTCAGCAGCTCTGTGACTTCGCTAGAGAAAGTTCTCTCCGACCCTTGGAGTTAATGATGAATGAAGCTCTCAGAATTATTCTTGACTTTCCCAAATCTACAAAGGTTCTTAATATGAGGAAGGAGCTTGGTATTTCTAGTATCAGTGACAGGATTGTTGAGATTAACACTGTACTAGGTATTAGAATGTTAAGAAATGAACCAGACACTGTCACAATGAATCTTACCAAGTGTCTAGAGGTACACACACACAGATCTAAATGAATTGTGGAAACGTGTAACTGCATTAAGTTTTATAACCTACATGAACTGTATCACTGTAGGCAACAAGAGCATTTCACCCCTCCATGGAAGATGTGTTCATTTAATATCACATACCTGCAAGTCCCTCCCATGAAGCTCATTGCTATTAATCCCTTCCTTAAATCACTTGTTAAAGTAACTGCTCAAGACGAAATTTCTCACCTAGCTGGTAGTAATAACTTATCACAAGTTATATACACTGATGGGTCTAAACAGGAGTCTTCTGGCAGGGCTGCATCTACTCTTGTTGCCACCTCCCTAGTTAAGAACCATAATAAATTTGTTGAGTTAGGCATAAGAATTAACAATCCTAATGGCGCTAAAGCTAACCTATGACACTGAGCTTGACTCTATCATCATTACTGATTCTATATAATCATTGAAGGCACTTGACTCTTGGGAGGGACTTGCAGGTATGTGATATTAAATGAACACACCTGACCAGCCGGGCTGTGGCTCGTACGTTGAATTGCGTGCAGCCAGCAGTAACAGCCTGGTTGATCAGGCTCTGATCCACCAGGAGGCCTGGTCACAGACCGGGCCGAGGGGGCGTTGACCCACGGAACTCTCTCCAGGTAAACTCCAGGTAAACTCATAATTACTCCAACAACATGCTCATTGGAGAAGCCAATTAATGTACAATTGCTATGGATCCCATCACACATTGGATTACTCCTTCATGATAAAGTTGATATGTTAGCCAAGAAGAGTACCCAGAAGGAGAATGTAGAATATAACTTTGATATATCTGTGTCTAGCATTAGGAATAATTTTTGGAGAGAAGTAAATAATGAAAATGATTGTTATAGGGATGCAGTTAGAAGCCTGAGTAGATCTATAACCCACTATGATAACATGAACATAGATAAGTATGTTTATGGAGCAACTTGCAATGCGAACACTGACTGATGTTGTAGTGGCCAGGCTTAGGCTTGGTTACAAGCACTGACTGATGTTGTAGTGGCCAGGCTTAGGCTTGGTTACAAGTACTGACTGATGTTGTAGTGGCCAGACTTAGGCTTGGTTACAAGTACTGACTGATGTTGTAGTGGCCAGGCTTAGGCTTGGTTACAAGTACTGACTGATGTTGTAGTGGCCAGGCTTAGGCTTGGTTACAAGTACTGACTGATGTTGTAGTGGCCAGACTTAGGCTTGGTTACAAGTACTGACTGATGTTGTAGTGGCCAGGCTTAGGCTTGGTTACAAGTACTGACTGATGTTGTAGTGGCCAGGCTTAGGCTTGGTTACAAGTACTGACTGATGTTGCAGTGGCTTCTATAACATAGCTGAACCACTTGCCAAGAAACTTCTTCATCGCTATCCCACATAAGAACACAGGAATGGAAGAACACTGTAGAAGGTCTGCTCACAAACTTATCCAATCTCCTTTCCAAGCTACCCAAGATTTTAGACTCTGTAACCCCACTCGGTACATCATCAGATGCAGCATTCTCCACTTGACCTCAGCATTCTGATCCTGACTATAAATACTCGCGTCCCTTCCACCCCAGGTAGATCTGTTTGTGACTTGAAAAAGCTCACTGTGTGGGCGAAACGTAGTCAATAAAGGATCACATTATACTGCTTATGTGTTTATATTTCCATTGTGTCGGTATTTTATACCATTTATTTCCACTGACTGATGTTGTAGTGGTCAGGCTTAGGCTTGGTTACAAGTACTGACTGATGTTGTAGTGGCCAGACTTAGGCTTGGTTACAAGTACTGACTGATGTTGTAGTGGTCAGGCTTAGGCTTGGTTACAAGTACTGACTGATGTTGCAGTGGCCAGGCTTAGGCTTGGTTGCAAGTACTGACTGATGTTGTAGTGGCCAGACTTAGGCTTGGTTACAAGTACTGACTGATGTTGTAGTGGTCAGGCTTAGACTTGGTTACAAGTACTGACTGATGTTGTAGTGGCCAGACTTAGGCTTGGTTACAAGTACTGACTGATGTTGTAGTGGCCAGACTTAGGCTTGGTTACAAGTACTGACTGATGTTGTAGTGGTCAGGCTTAGACTTGGTTACAAGTACTGACTGATGTTGTAGTGGCCAGACTTAGGCTTGGTTACAAGTACTGACTGATGTTGTAGTGGCCAGACTTAGGCTTGGTTACAAGTACTGACTGATGTTGTAGTGGTCAGGCTTAGGCTTGGTTACAAGTACTGACTGATGTTGTAGTGGCCAGATTTAGGCTTGGTTACAAGTACTGACTGATGTTGTAGTGGTCAGGCTTAGGCTTGGTTACAAGTACTGACTGATGTTGTAGTGGTCAGGCTTAGGCTTGGTTACAAGTACTGACTGATGTTGTAGTGGTCAGGCAAAGGCTTGGTTACAAGTACTGACTGATGTTGTAGTGGTCAGGCTTAGGCTTGGTTACAAGTACTGACTGATGTTGTAGTGGTCAGGCTTAGGCTTGGTTACAAGTACTCACTGATGTTGTAGTGGCCAGGCTTAGGCTTGGTTACAAATACTGACTGATGTTGTAGTGGCCAGACTTAGGCTTGGTTACAAGTACTGACTGATGTTGTAGTGGCCAGGCTTAGGCTTGGTTACAAGTACTGACTGATGTTGTAGTGACCAGGCTTAGGCTTAGTTGCAAGTACTGACTGATGTTGTAGTGGTCAGACTTAGGCTTGGTTACAAGTACTGACTGATGTTGTAGTGGTCAGGCTTAGACTTGGTTACAAATACTGGCTGATGTTGTAGTGGCCAGACTTAGGCTTGGTTACAAGTACTGACTGATGTTGTAGTGGTCAGGCTTAGGCTTGGTTACAAGTACTGACTGATGTTGTAGTGGTCAGGCTTAGGCTTGGTTATAAGTACTGACTGATGTTGTAGTGGTCAGGCTTAGGCTTGGTTACAAGTACTGACTGATGTTGTAGTGGTCAGGCTTAGGCTTGGTTACAAGTACTGACTGATGTTGTAGTGGCCAGACTTAGGCTTGGTTACAAGTACTGACTAATGTTGTAGTGGTCAGGCTTAGGCTTGGTTACAAGTACTGACTGATGTTGTAGTGGTCAGGCTTATGCTTGGTTACAAGTACTGACTGATGTTGTAGTGGCCAGACTTAGGCTTGGTTACAAGTACTGACTGATGTTGTAGTGGTCAGGCTTAGGCTTGGTTACAAATACTGACTGATGTTGTAGTGGTCAGACTTAGGCTTGGTTACAAGTACTGACTGATGTTGTAGTGGTCAGGCTTAGGCTTGGTTACAAATACTGACTGATGTTGTAGTGGCCAGGCTTAGGCTTGGTTACAAGTACCTCTGGCAGTTTGGGAGACACACAGATGATGATCAAACTAAATGTAAATTATGTGATCAGGCATATTGTCACTGTCTTGAGCAATATGTGCTTAATTGTCCACTTATTGAGGAATACAGAGACAGACAGTATAATAACCTATGTGACATGTCAAGATATCTTATTAATGAAAATAAGATACCAGATATACTATGCAAATTTCCTAAATTTGCTTGTAACAGATAAGTGAACTGTAGATATGTAGAGAAATAAAAACCCATATGTACACCTGTGAGGGAAAAGTTCAATAGATAGGAGTAGAGATGGAGTATTTAGTAACAATAGTTTCATTGCCGGCTACTTGTTAAGGTAGGGTAAGTCTAGCTCCCACTATCCCTTCCCCTCCTTCTCCCCCCCGGGAAAGGTGACGTGTGGGGCTCCGGTCCAAACAGTAATCACTAGACTCACAGCTCCCAGCACTACTGTAAGTACATGCCTGCCTTGTATTCTAATGGATTTATTGGTTGAAAGCTTCACTTTTGACCAATAATAAACTTAGTCCTTTCAGTCTTGCTCTAAGTTGACTGTTGTAATAATCACCACATCTTTTAGGTATTGTACTTATCATGGAGAGTGATTTCTTAAGCAGTGGAAAACCTGTCTATCTTTCCAGCTTGGATGACAGAGAGGGTCACCTGCCAATCAACGAGTAGAATTGATGGAGATGGACTAACGTCCTGAGACTTCCCCTTTTTGGATTTAATTACCTGTGCACCTGTATGAAGTAGCAGGATATAACCCCTCATCATTGCAGTGGGAAAAGACCTACTTTCCTGTTATCTGGACGGATTATTGACGGCTAGAAAATCTGTGAAGAACGAGCCGGTGGGTTGCCATCAACACCAGCGACCCCCCCCCCCCCACATCATCGGCAACGGCTATGATTTCAACAACACGCAGTGTCACCAACACCAGACACTCAAGTTTTTTATTAGTGTTGAATTCAGTTATCATTTATCTTTTTTTTTCATTTTCTTTAATGTAGGATCAATATTTCATATTTAAGTGTTTTATCTTTAATATTTTCTATATAATAAAGTGTTTGTTTGTCTGTTATTATTTTTTTCTCTATTCATTAATTTTCCTGAGGAGGAGCCATCCTTGGTAATACTGTCTGAAGTTGTTACAGGGCTGAGTAAGCCTTCACAAGTGGCAACCTTGCCAGGATCAACTCTACTGAATCAAGATTCAACTCCATCTCGAATCTTCAATTGGAACTTCAACGCCGCATACCACAGACGGTTACCACCAGCCATGAGTAATCATTCTCTATGGTACGACTACGGTACAGGTATTTAAAAGATTTGGTGATTGTTATAGTCTCAATTTATTGTAAGTCAAGTCAGGCAGGATATAATATTTAATTCTGCCACCTTGAGCTTGAAACACTTTTGAGGATTAGACTCTAGGGACCCGAGATTTTCCAGTGACAATTTGTTTCATTGAGCTCTTTATTTTATCAAGGGAACTGTCGTAGGACACTCTTGATTTGTTGGTGAGAAGATTGGACGGTCAAGTGACCCCATTCTACTTACTGTTTGCTCGGAGCCAGCATAGAACCCTTCGTTTTCATTAATACATATTGTTTAATTGAAGTAGGGATTGAACCCTCTGGTTTATTTACAGTTTGAGCGGAGCAGGAATTGAACCCTCTTTTTTCTTTGATACCCATTTCATTTTCCCCTGGTAGTTTAAGTTATTCTTGCAAGTATGGAGGAATACCAGTTTTGGATGAATGCTGGAAGTAAGTTAGGAATAACAGGGAAAAATTTAGAATCTTTCATTAGTGATAAAATCCAGGAAAGAATTGAAAAGGAGAGATTGAGAATCGAAAGAGAAGAGGAAAAGGAGAGATTGAGAATCGAAAGAGAAGAGGAAAAGGAGAGATTGAGAATCAAAAGAGAAGAGGAAAAGGAGAGATTGAGAATCGAAAGACAAGAGGAAAAGGAGAGATTGAGAATCGAAAGAGAAGAGGAAAAGGAGAGATTGAGAATCGAAAGAGAAGGCAAAAAAGAGAGTGATAGACTTGATCGTGAGGAAAGAGCTAAAGTACGTGAGGAACAGGTTAAATTAAGGGAACTTGAGGAAAGAGCAAAGGATAGAGAATATGAGTTAAGGGAGAGAGAAAAGGATCGCGAGCTCGAAAAAGCTTGCCTTGAATTAGAGAATAAAAAGTTAACTCTCCCACAACAGCAATTAGATGAAGGAGTAATGGAACAACGTGCAGCTAGTGCACATATTCCAACACCTAATTTACCTCCCTTCACAGAGGGGGAAGACATAACTTCATACATTATCAGGTTTGAAAATACCGCTACCCTCTGTGAATGGCCTGCTGACACCTGGGCTACCAGGTTAGGAATGTTATTTTCTGGTACAGCCTTGAATATCTATGCAACTTTGTCGCAGGATATCATATGTAATTATAACCTACTGAAGAAGGCAATCCTTAAAGCATATCAAAAAACCACTAATTCTTACAGGAAAGATTTCAGGTATGCCACCTTACAGCCTGGCCAGAACTTTCAGCAGTTACAGGTAACACTCTTTCGTTTGTTCGACTTTTGGATAGAGAGTTCAGGAATTGATCACAGTTATGAATCTCTTAGAGACTTCATGGTTGCTGACCAGTTCCTGACAGCTCTTCCCCATTAGATACGAACATTCATCAGAAAACGTAACCTGATTAAAGCTGAGGAAGTTGCTGAGGCTGCTGACCTCTGTGCTGAGGCTCACAATTCCTATAAAGACCTAAAGAGATCGAACCCTAAGGGCAAGGGTTCATCAGACCTTAAGAAATCAAAGCCTGTAGTGGAAAGTAAAATGACTTCTTTTATTCCTGTTTGTCATTTGTGTGGTGTTAAGGGACATAAACGTCCAGATTGTCCTTCTAAGAAGGTCCAAAAAGTTGGAAGATGTTTTAAAGACTGAAATGACCAAGCACCCTTTTGTTCAGGAACAGTTAATGGACTTAATGTATCTACCATTTTACGAGACACTGGATGCACATGTATAGTCATTTCTGATAAGCTGTTCCCTAACCTTAAAGAAACTCATTCCTCTGCTATACTTTCAGACTACTTGGGCCGTACGGACACTTTTCCTACAATCCATTGTTACATTAGGTCTAAATGGTTCACAGGTTGGTCTGAAGCCGTACTAGCTCCCATCACTTCTTTCTCCGTACTAATAGGTAATGTAAAAGGTGCCATTCTTCCTTCTGAGGTTGATCTTTCATCACCAAAGGTGAACATAAGCTTTTCAGATCCTCTTCCTGTAGAGTCAGAGAAGCCCCTCGAGAGTTCAGATGAGACAATGTCTCTTGAGATTCATGTGGGATTAAAAACCAGTGATGCTACTCTCGAAAGCAAGAAAGTAGGATCACCTGTTCACTTGTTAGATGAAAGTGAAGATATCACCTCCGATACCATAAATGTCTTGACTAGGGCTCAGATCAAAGCCCAGGCTTCTCCTACTGTCCATCCTTTGATTTTCCCTGACTTTAAGCCTTTAGATATATCGAAGGACTCCTTTGTCAATTTACAAAGTAATTGCCCTTCTCTTCAGAATTGCCATAATGCCGCTAAACAAAATCAAGTTATCCAAAGGAAAAACTTTTCATATAAATTTGAATATATAAAAGGTATCTTGTACAAGTCAGTATTCAAATTAAATTCAGATGAGATAGACTATTCCATCTTAGTTGTTCCAAGTCAATGCAGAGAGACTGTTCTTAAAATGGCTCATGACCTGCCAGTGGCCGGACATTTCTCGCTTTGTAAAACCTTAAATAAAATTAGGGAAACCTATTTTTGGCCAAAAATGTCCTCAGATGTCACTACCTATTGTAGATCGTGTAAAGTTTGCCAACTGTCATCCTTCCGAGGTACCAGGCGAGTACCTATGGCCAAAATGCCAGTCTTTACGGTACCTTTTGAAAGAGTACCTATTTACATCGTTGGTCCTTTATCTCCACTTTCATCTGGGGGACATAGATATATATTAACATTAGTTGATTATGCCTCGAGTTTCCCTGAAGCTGTACCCTTAAAGACCATAACTACTACAGAGGTGGCTGAAGCCCTTTTGTCCATCTTCTCCAGAGTGGGAATCCCTAGAGAAATTTTGTCTGACCATGGGACACAATTCACATCTGACTTAATGCAACATCTATACCAACTTCTGGGAGTAAAGCCTCTCTTCACCACACCTTATCATCCCAGCTGTAATGGGAGGATTGAGCGCCAGCATTCGATTCTAAAGTCCATTTTAAGGAAACTTTGCTCCCTTAAACCTAAGGAGTGGCATCGTTACCTACCCTGTGCTTTGTTTGCCATGAGGGAAGTTCCCAGTGACTCCCTGGGGTTTTCACCTTTTGAACTTCTCTATGGTAGACAGGCCAGAGGTCCATTGGCCATCCTTCATGACTTATGGACTAATGAGGAGGTAAATGCTGAGGTTCAGTCTTCTTATCAGTTTCTCCTTGACCTTAGATCCAAACTTGAGGAGACCTCTGACATAGTTTCGAAAAACTTACACTTGTCATTGGACCAGTACAAAACGTATTTTGATTCCAAAAGTCAGAGGAGAAGTTTTAAAGTAGGAGATGAAGTCCTGGTACTTTTGCCTATCAAGTCAAATAAATTATTAGTAGCATGGAAAGGTCCATATAAAGTATTAAAAATTTGTGGGAAAGTTTACTACCTCATAGAAGTCAAGGGGAAACCTAAGCTTTATCATATCAACATCCTTAAGAAATATTACCGAAGAAATTCGGTTAACTGCCTTAATAACTTTGGCTTAGTTTTTCCACACGAACTTGATAAGACAACTGAAGAATGTAAGGTGTGCGTAATTGACACCTCTAACTTAGACTATGATGAAGAACTACATGACTTGGTGACTCTTGACCACTCGAGTGCAAACAGCGTTAATATTAATGAATCTTTGGATGACCATAAGAGACATGAACTACTTCAATGTGTGAGTAACTTTTCAGACGTCTTTACTGATATTCCAGGTGTTACCTCCACGGTAGTCCATAAGATTGACTTAGTGACAGACAATGCTATCAAACGAAAATTATTCCCAGTTCCAGTTCACCTTAGGGATGCATTTGACCGAGAGGTAGACAAATTATTAAAACTAAAGATCATTGAACCTTCAGTATCTTCATATTGTTCACCAGTAGTCATGGTTAAGAAGGAGGATAATTCATATAGACTTGCTATTGACTTCAGAGGCCTTAATGCTATAACTCGGTGGGATGCTGAGCCTATGCCCTTAATAGATAGCGATCTACACAAATTTTATGACTCTTCCTTCTTTCCAGAGATTGATATTGCGCAGGCATATCATCAAATAATGTTAGATCCTTCTTCTAAGCAGTACACCGCTTTTCCTACACACCAAGGACTGATGCAATATAGAACTATGCCCTTCGGCCCGGTGGCCTGGTGGCTAAAGCTCCCGCTTCACACACGGAGGGCCCGGGTTCGATTCCCGGCGGGTGGAAACATTTCGACACGTTTCCTTACACCTGTTGTCCTGTTCACCTAGCAGCAAATAGGTACCTGGGTGTTAGTCGACTGGTGTGGGTCGCATCCTGGGGGACAAGATTAAGGACCCCAATGGAAATAAGTTAGACAGTCCTCGATGACGCACTGACTTTCTTGGGTTATCCTGGGTGGCTAACCCTCCGGGGTTAAAAATCCGAACGAAATCTTATCTTATCTTATCTTAACTGCCTGTGCTACCTATGTTAGACTGATGAGAAAGATCTTGGGTAATATGCCAAATGTTCCAGTTTATTTTGATAACATTTACGTAATGGCATTCACGTGGGGCGAACATATCCAAACATTAACATCAGTTTTGTGTAGGTTATGCTCACATGGCCTCACTGCCAAGCCGAAGAAATGCTTCCTTGGGTATAACAAGATTAGATATCTTGGACTGATACTTTCTAATAACTCTCTGCAGCCTCTCCCCAGTAAGATCAAAGCTTTATTAGAATTTAAATTCCCCAAAACAAAGAAGCTCATGCGTAGCTTTCTTGGTTCTGTAAATTTTTATGCATGGTTTATCCTGAACCATACTGATCTTACAGGCATCTTATCCGACTTCCTTAAAAAGTCTGTGAAGGAACCTCTTGGACTTTCCGACGTAGCTCGGGAAAAGTTTAATGAGATTAAAAGAATCTTTTCAAAAAATCCTATACTTAAGATTCCAGATATTAATAAAACATTTTGTTTGAGAACTGATGCCTCCAATACTGGCTTAGGTGCGGTGTTACTACAATACCATGATGGTACTCCCTTCCCTGTATGCTTCCTAAGCCGGAAACTCCTTCCCGCAGAAACGAGATACTCCACCATAGAAAAGGAATGTTTGGCCCTTGTGTGGGGTATCTCCAAACTTAAATTTTATTTGCTGGGAAAAGAATTCATTGTAGAAACGGACCACAAACCTTTGATATACCTAGAAACTTTTAAGGGAACCAACAGTCGCCTCTTGAGGTGGACATTGGCACTCCAGGCTTTTAAGTTCCATATTGTGTATATCAATGGTTCATCCAATTATTTCTCTGACTTGTTAAGTCGTGACAGTCAGTAGAAGATTTGTTGCCTTACCCGACTTCCACATGTTAGAACTTTTTCCTCGCCTATTCTTCTTATACTCCTTGACTATAAGTCTTAGTATGGGGGAGTGTAAGATTAAAGTTCAATAGATAGGAGTAGCGATTGAGTATATAGTAATAATAGTTTCATTGCCGGCTACTTGTTAAAGTAAGGTAAGTCTAGCTCCCCCTATTCCCGCCTTTTTTCCCCCACCCCGAAAGTGATAGTTTGATTGCTGGCTGCTTGTTAAGGTAGGGTCAGTCTAGCTCCCGCTATCCCTTCCCCTCCTTCTCCCCCCCCCCGAAAGGTGACGTGTGGGGCTCCGGTCCAAACAGTAATCACTAGACTCACAGCTCCCAGCACTACTGTAAGTACATGCCTGCCTTGTATTCTAGTGGATTTATTGGTTGAAAGCTTCACTTTTGACCAATAATAAACTTAGTCCTTTCAGTCTTGCTCTAAGTTGACTGTTGTAATAATCACCACATCTTTTAGGTATTGTACTTATCATGGAGAGTGATTTCTTAAGCAGTGGGTAACCTGTCTATCTTTCCAGCTTGGATGACAGAGAGGGTCACCTGCCAATCAACGAGTAGAATTGATGGAGATGGACTAACGACCTGAGACTTCCCCTTTTTGGATTTAATTACCTGTGCACCTGTATGAAGTAGCAGGATATAACCCCTCATCATTGCAGTGGGAAAAAACCTGCTTTCCTGTTATCTGGATGGATTATTGACGGCTAGAAAATCTGTGAAGAACGAGCCGGTGGGTTGCCATCAACACCAGCGACCCCCCCCCCCCCACATCATCGGCAACGGCTACGATTTCAACAACACGCAGTGTCACCAACACCAGACACTCAAGTTTTTTATTAGTGTTGAATTCAGTTATCATTTATATTTTTCATTTTTCGTTTTCTTTAATGTAAGATCAATATTTCATATTTAAGTGTTTTATATTTTATATTTTCTATATAATAAAGTGTTTGTTTGTCTGTTATTATTTCTTTTTCTATTCATTAATTTTCCTGAGGAGGAGCCAGCCTTGGTAATACTGTCTGAAGTTGTTACAGGGCTGAGTAAGCCTTCACAACACCTGTTAACCTTTTGGGGGCTAGTTCCTAGGCCTTTTGTGTATCCATATGCTCTTGCGCTACCGTCCACAGGATGGATATGGGGAGCACAATGAACTAGCAACTTCAGTGGCAAAATCTGATCTTCGTTATTGCAGATACATCTGTGTTACCCACACATGCGAGTAATCTCATCTCGTCCATCTTGCTTCTAGCACTACGAGTGTTTGTGCAAAACATATTGAGAAGCCTCTCATCAGTCTCCTCTCCCTGTCCGTCACTGCAATATCTCTGTTGTTGTCCTTTTCACCGGATGCAACTAATTTCCGATATTAATCAATAATCCAGCCTTATTCTGCCTGTAACTGTCATCCCCAAAATGAACAATATCTCAAACCTGATTGTTTACACTCTTTAATTTTATTTTCCAATTGGCTTAAGCCGGTGAGAGAATTAGACCTGCTTCGCATGGGCCAGTAGGCCTGTTACAGTGTTCCTTCTTTTTTATGATCATATCATTCATCCCCTACAAACAACCATACCTCTAAGTAAATCTAGTTTAAAATCCAATGTATGGTGTAGCATTGTTCAAGCTGGTGGTAAGAGTGGAACAGTGTTCCATATATAGTGTAGCATTGGTCAGACTCGTGGTGAGATTGGTACAGTGTTCAGTGTATTGTGTAACAATGTATAGTCAGGAGGTGATACTGGGACAGTGCTTAGTATACGGTATATCAGTGGTCAACATAAGGGGTGAGAGTTATCCAGTGTTCAGTGTATGGTGTAGCTGTGGTGAGCTTGTGGGTTACATTGGTGTGGTGTTCAATATGTTCAAGATATGGGGTAGCAGTCGTGAGCATTGAGAAAAGTGTGGTATAATGTTCAGTGTTTGTAGTAGCAGTGGTCAGCCTGAGGGGTGACTGAGGGACAGTGGTCAGCCTGAGGGGTGAGGGTCAGTGGTCAGCCTGAGGGGTGAGTGAGGGACAGTGGTCAGCCTGAGGGGTGAGGGTCAGTGGTCAGCCTGAGGGGTGAGTGAGGGACAGTGGTCAGCCTGAGGGGTGAGGGTCAGTGGTCAGCCTGAGGGGTGAGTGAGGGAGAGTGGTCAGCCTGAAGGGTGAGTGAGGGAGAGTGGTCAGCCTGAGGGGTGAGTGAGGGACAGTGGTCAGCCTGAGGGGTGAGGGTCAGTGGTCAGCCTGAGGGGTGAGTGAGGGACAGTGGTCAGCCTGAGGGGTGAGTGAGGGATAGTGGTCAGCCTGAGGGGTGAGGGTCAGTGGTCAGCCTGAGGGGTGAGTGAGGAACAGTGGTCAGCCTGAGGGGTGAGTGAGGGAGAGTGGTCAGCCTGAGGGGTGAGTGAGGGAGAGTGGTCAGCCTGAGGGGTGAGTGAGGGAGAGTGGTCAGCCTGAGGGGTGAGTGAGGGACAGTGGTCAGCCTGAGGGGTGAGTGAGGGTCAGTGGTCAGCCTGAGGGGTGAGTGAGGGACAGTGGTCAGCCTGAGGGGTGAGTGAGGGACAGAGGTCAGCCTGAGGGGTGAGTGAGGGACAGTGGTCAGCCTGATGGGTGAGTGAGGGATAGTGGTCAGCCTGATGGGTGAGGGTCAGTGGTCAGTCTGAGGGGTGAGGGTCAGTGGTCAGCCTGAGGGGTGAGTGAGGGTCAGTGGTCAGCCTGAGGGGTGAGTGAGGGATAGTGGTCAGCCTGCGGGGTGCGGGACCGTGGTCAGCCTGAGGGGTGAGTGAGGGACAGTGGTCAGCCTGAGGGGTGAGTGAGGGACAGTGGTCAGCCTGAGGGGTGAGTGAGGGACAGTGGTCAGCCTGAGGGGTGAGTGAGGGACAGTGGTCAGCCTGAGGGGTGAGGGTCAGTGGTCAGCCTGAGGGGTGAGTGAGAGACAGTGGTCAGCCTGAGGGGTGAGTGAGGGTCAGTGGTCAGCCTGAGGGTTGAGTGAGGGACAGTGGTCAGCCTGAGGGGTGAGTGAGGGACAGTGGTCAGCCTGAGGGATGAATGAGGGTCAGTACTCAGGCTGAGGGGTCAGTGGTCAGCCTGAGGGGTGAGGGTCAGTGGTCAGTCTGAGGGGTGAGTGAGGGACAGTGGTCAGCCTGAGGGGTGAGGGTCAGTGGTCAGTCTGAGGGGTGAGTGAGGGTCAGTGGTCAGCCTGAGGGGTGAGTGAGGGACAGAGGTCAGCCTGAGGGGTGAGTGAGGGACAGTGGTCAGCCTGAGGGGTGAGGGTCAGTGGTCAGTCTGACAGTCTGAGGGGTGAGGGTCAGTGGTCAGTCTGAGGGTTGAGTGAGGGTCAGTGGTCAGCCTGAGGGGTGAGTGAGGGACAGTGGTCAGCCTGAGGGGTGAGGGTCAGTGGTCAGTCTGAGGGGTGAGTGAGGGTCAGTGGTCAGCCTGAGGGGTGAGGGTCAGTGGTCAGTCTGAGGGGTGAGTGAGGGTCAGTGGTCAGCCTGAGGGGTGAGGGTCAGTGGTCAGTCTGAGGGGTGAGGGTCAGTGGTCAGCCTGAGGGGTGAGTGAGGGACAGTGGTCAGCCTGAGGGGTGAGGGTCAGTTGTCAGTCTGAGGGGTGAGTGAGGGACAGTGGTCAGCCTGAGGGGTGAGGGTCAGTGGTCAGTCTGAGGGGTGAGTGAGGGTCAGTGGTCAGCCTGCGGGGTGAGGGTCAGTGGTCAGTCTGAGGGGTGAGGGTCAGTGGTCAGCCTGAGGGGTGAGTGAGGGACAGTGGTCAGCCTGAGGGGTGAGTGAGGGACAGTGGTCAGCCTGAGGGATGAATGAGGGTCAGTACTCAGGCTGAGGGTGAGGGTGGGTCAATACTCAGGCTGGGGGTGAGGGAGGGTCAGTACTCAGGCTGAGGGTGAGGGAGGGTCAGTACTCAGGCTGAGGGTGAGGGAGGGTCAGTACTCATGCTGAGGGTGAGGGAGGGTCAGTACTCAGGCTGAGGGTGAGGGAGGGTCACTACTCAGGCTCAGGGTGAGGGAGGGTCAGCACTCAGGCTGAGGGTGAGGGAGGGTCAGTACTCAGGCTGACGGTGAGGGAGGGTCAGTACTCAGGCTGGGGGTGAGGGAGGGTCAGTACTCAGGCTGAGGGTGAGGGAGGGTCAGTACTCAGGCTGAGGGTGAGGGAGGGTCAGTACTCAGGCTGAGGGTGAGGGAGGGTCAGTACTCAGGCTGAGGGTGAGGGAGGGTCAGTACTCAGGCTGAGATTGAGGGAGGGTCAGTACTCAGGCTGAGGGAGGGTCAGTACTCAGGCTGAGGGTGAGGGAGGGTCAGTACTCAGGCTGAGGGTGAGGGAGGGTCAGTACTCAGGCTGAGGGTGAGGGAGGGTCAGTACTCAGGCTGAGGGTGAGGGAGGGTCAGTACTCAGGCTGAGGGTGAGGGAGGGTCAGTACTCAGGCTGAGGGTGAGGGAGGGTCAGTACTCAGGCTGAGGGTGAGGGAGGGTCAGTACTCAGGCTGAGGGTGAGGGAGGGTCAGTACTCAGGCTGAGGGTGAGGGAGGGTCAGTACTCAGGCTGAGGGTGAGGGAGGGTCAGTACTCAGGCTGAGGGTGAGGGAGGGTCAGTACTCAGGCTGAGGGTGAGGGAGGGTCAGTACTCAGGCTGAGGGTGAGGGAGGGTCAGTACTCAGGCTGAGGGTGAGGAAGGGTCAGTACTGAGGGTGAGGGAGGGTCAGCACTCAGGCTGAGGGTGAGGGTGAGTACTCAGGCTGAGGGTGAGGGAGGGTCAGTACTCAGGCTGAGGGTGAGGGAGGGTCAGTACTCAGGCTGAGGGTGAGGGAGGGTCAGTACTCAGGCTGAGGGTGAGGGAGGGTCAGTACTCAGGCTGAGGGAGAGTCAGTACCCAGGCTGAGGGTGTGGGAGTGTCAGTACTCAGGCTGAGGGTGAGGGAGGGTCAGTACTCAGGCTGAGGGTGAGGGAGGGTCAGTACTCAGGCTGAGGGTGAGGGAGGGTCAGTACTCAGGCTGAGGGTGAGGGAGGGTCAGTACTCAGGCTGAGGGTGAGGGAGGGTCAGTACTCAGGCTGAGGGTGAGGGAGGGTCAGTACTCAGGCTGAGGGTGAGGGAGGGTCAGTACTCAGGCTGAGGGTGAGGGAGTACTCAGGCTCAGCACTCAGGCTGAGGGTGAGGGAGGGTCAGTACTCAGGCTGAGGGTGAGGGAGGGTCAGTACTCAGGCTGAGGGTGAGGGAGGGTCAGTACTCAGGCTGAGGGTGAGGGAGGGTCAGTACTCAGGCTGAGGGTGAGGGAGGGTCAGTACTCAGGCTGAGGGTGAGGGAGGGTCAGTACTCAGGCTGAGGGTGAGGGAGGGTCAGTACTCAGGCTGAGGGTGAGGGAGGGTCAGTACTCAGGCTGAGGGTGAGGGAGGGTCAGTACTCAGGCTGAGGGTGAGGGAGGGTCAGTACTCAGGCTGAGGGTGAGGGAGGGTCAGTACTCAGGCTGAGGGTGAGGGAGGGTCAGTACTCAGGCTGAGGGTGAGGGAGGGTCAGTACTCAGGCTGAGGGTGAGGGAGGGTCAGTACTCAGGCTGAGGGTGAGGGAGGGTCAGTACTCAGGCTGAGGGTGACTCAGGGAGGGTCAGTACTCAGGCTGAGGGTGAGGGAGGGTCAGTACTCAGGCTGAGGGTGAGGGAGGGTCAGTACTCAGGCTGAGGGTGAGGGAGGGTCAGTACTCAGGCTGAGGGTGAGGGAGGGTCAGTACTCAGGGTGAGGGTGAGGGAGGGTCAGTACTCAGGCTGAGGGTGAGGGAGGGTCAGTACTCAGGCTGAGGGTGAGGGAGGGTCAGTACTCAGGCTGAGGGTGAGGGAGGGTCAGTACTCAGGCTGAGGGTGAGGGAGGGTCAGTACTCAGGCTGAGGGTGAGGGAGGGTCAGTACTCAGGCTGAGGGTGAGGGAGGGTCAGTACTCAGACTGAGGGTGAGGGAGGGTCAGTACTCAGGCTGAGGGTGAGGGAGGGTCAGTACTCAGACTGAGGGTGAGGGTCAGTACTCAGACTGAGGGTGAGGGAGGGAGGGTCAGTACTCAGGCTGAGGGTGAGGGAGGGTCAGTACTCAGGCTGAGGGTGAGGGAGGGTCAGTACTCAGGCTGAGGGTGAGGGAGGGTCAGTACTCAGGCTGAGGGTGAGGGAGGGTCAGTACTCAGGCTGAGGGTGAGGGAGGGTCAGTACTCAGGCTGAGGGTGAGGGAGGGTCAGTACTCAGGCTGAGGGTGAGGGGGTCAGTAGGGAGGGTCAGTACTCAGGCTGAGGGTGAGGGAGGGTCAGTACTCAGGCTGAGGGTGAGGGAGGGTCAGTACTCAGGCTGAGGGTGAGGGAGGGTCAGTACTCAGGCTGAGGGTGAGGGAGGGTCAGTACTCAGGCTGAGGGTGAGGGAGGGTCAGTACTCAGGCTGAGGGTGAGGGAGGGTCAGTACTCAGGCTGAGGGTGAGGGAGGGTCAATACTCAGGCTGAGGGTGAGGGAGGGTCAGTACTCAGGCTGAGGGTGAGGGAGGGTCAGTACTCAGGCTGAGGGTGAGGGAGGGTCAGTACTCAGGCTGAGGGTGAGGGAGGGTCAGTACTCAGGCTGAGGGTGAGGGAGGGTCAGTACTCAGGCTGAGGGTGAGGGAGGGTCAGTACTCAGGCTGAGGGTGAGGGAGGGTCAGTACTCAGGCTGAGGGTGAGGGAGGGTCAGTACTCAGGCTGAGGGTGAGGGAGGGTCAGTACTCAGGCTGAGGGTGAGGGAGGGTCAGTACTCAGGCTGAGGGTGAGGGAGGGTCAGTACTCAGGCTGAGGGTGAGGGAGGGTCAGTACTCAGGCTGAGGGTGAGGGAGGGTCAGTACTCAGGCTGAGGGTGAGGGAGGGTCAGTACTCAGGCTGAGGGTGAGGGAGGGTCAGTACTCAGGCTGAGGGTGAGGGAGGGTCAGTACTCAGGCTGAGGGTGAGGGAGGGTCAGTACTCAGGCTGAGGGTGAGGGAGGGTCAGTACTCAGGCTGAGGGTGAGGGAGGGTCAGTACTCAGGCTGAGGGTGAGGGAGGGTCAGTACTCAGGCTGAGGGTGAGGGAGGGTCAGTACTCAGGCTGAGGGTGAGGGAGGGTCAGTACTCAGGCTGAGGGTGAGGGAGGGTCAGTACTCAGGCTGAGGGTGAGGGAGGGTCAGTACTCAGGCTGAGGGTGAGGGAGGGTCAGTACTCAGGCTGAGGGTGAGGGAGGGTCAGTACTCAGGCTGAGGGTGAGGGAGGGTCAGTACTCAGGCTGAGGGTGAGGGAGGGTCAGTACTCAGGGTGAGGCTGAGGGTGAGGGAGGGTCAGTACTCAGGCTGAGGGTGAGGGAGGGTCAGTACTCAGGCTGAGGGTGAGGGAGGGTCAGTACTCAGGCTGAGGGTGAGGGAGGGTCAGTACTCAGGCTGAGGGTGAGGGAGGGTCAGTACTCAGGCTGAGGGTGAGGGAGGGTCAGTACTCAGGCTGAGGGTGAGGGAGGGTCAGTACTCAGGCTGAGGGTGAGGGAGGGTCAGTACTCAGGCTGAGGGTGAGGGAGGGTCAGTACTCAGGCTGAGGGTGAGGGAGGGTCAGTACTCAGGCTGAGGGTGAGGGAGGGTCAGTACTCAGGCTGAGGGTGAGGGAGGGTCAGTACTCAGGCTGAGGGTGAGGGAGGGTCAGTACTCAGGCTGAGGGTGAGGGAGGGTCAGTACTCAGGCTGAGGGTGAGGGAGGGTCAGTACTCAGGCTGAGGGTGAGGGAGGGTCAGTACTCAGGCTGAGGGTGAGGGAGGGTCAGTACTCAGGCTGAGGGTGAGGGAGGGTCAGTACTCAGGCTGAGGGTGAGGGAGGGTCAGTACTCAGGCTGAGGGTGAGGGAGGGTCAGTACTCAGGCTGAGGGTGAGGGAGGGTCAGTACTCAGGCTGAGGGTGAGGGAGGGTCAGTACTCAGGCTGAGGGTGAGGGAGGGTCAGTACTCAGGCTGAGGGTGAGGGAGGGTCAGTACTCAGGCTGAGGGTGAGGGAGGGTCAGTACTCAGGCTGAGGGTGAGGGAGGGTCAGTACTCAGGCTGAGGGTGAGGGAGGGTCAGTACTCAGGCTGAGGGTGAGGGAGGGTCAGTACTCAGGCTGAGGGTGAGGGAGGGTCAGTACTCAGGCTGAGGGTGAGGGAGGGTCAGTACTCAGGGAGTGTCAGTACTCAGGCTGAGGGTGAGGGAGGGTCAGTACTCAGGCTGAGGGTGAGGGAGGGTCAGTACTCAGGCTGAGGGTGAGGGAGGGTCAGTACTCAGGCTGAGGGTGAGGGAGGGTCAGTACTCAGGCTGAGGGTGAGGGAGGGTCAGTACTCAGGCTGAGGGTGAGGGAGGGTCAGTACTCAGGCTGAGGGTGAGGGAGGGTCAGTACTCAGGCTGAGGGTGAGGGAGGGTCAGTACTCAGGCTGAGGGTGAGGGAGGGTCAGTACTCAGGCTGAGGGTGAGGGAGGGTCAGTACTCAGGCTGAGGGTGAGGGAGGGTCAGTACTCAGGCTGAGGGTGAGGGAGGGTCAGTACTCAGGCTGAGGGTGAGGGAGGGTCAGTACTCAGGCTGAGGGTGAGGGAGGGTCAGTACTCAGGCTGAGGGTGAGGGAGGGTCAGTACTCAGGCTGAGGGTGAGGGAGGGTCAGTACTCAGGCTGAGGGTGAGGGAGGGTCAGTACTCAGGCTGAGGGTGAGGGAGGGTCAGTACTCAGGCTGAGGGAGAGGGAGGGTCAGTACTCAGGCTGAGGGTGAGGGAGGGTCAGTACTCAGGCTGAGGGTGAGGGAGGGTCAGTACTCAGGCTGAGGGTGAGGGAGGGTCAGTACTCAGGCTGAGGGTGAGGGAGGGTCAGTACTCAGGCTGAGGGTGAGGGAGGGTCAGTACTCAGGCTGAGGGTGAGGGAGGGTCAGTACTCAGGCTGAGGGTGAGGGAGGGTCAGTACTCAGGCTTAGGGTGAGGGAGGGTCTGAGGGAGGGTGCGGGAGGGTCAGTACTCAGGCTGAGGGTGAGGGAGGGTCAGTACTCAGGCTGAGGGTGAGGGAGGGTCAGTACTCAGGCTGAGGGTGAGGGAGGGTCAGTACTCAGGCTGAGGGTGAGGGAGGGTCAGTACTCAGGCTGAGGGTGAGGGAGGGTCAGTACTCAGGCTGAGGGTGAGGGAGGGTCAGTACTCAGGCTGAGGGTGAGGGAGGGTCAGTACTCAGGCTGAGGGTGAGGGAGGGTCAGTACTCAGGCTGAGGGTGAGGGAGGGTCAGTACTCAGGCTGAGGGTGAGGGAGGGTCAGTACTCAGGCTGAGGGTGAGGGAGGGTCAGTACTCAGGCTGAGGGTGAGGGAGGGTCAGTACTCAGGCTGAGGGTGAGGGAGGGTCAGTACTCAGGCTGAGGGTGAGGGAGGGTCAGTACTCAGGCTGAGGGTGAGGGAGGGTCAGTACTCAGGCTGAGGGTGAGGGAGGGTCAGTACTCAGGCTGAGGGTGAGGGAGGGTCAGTACTCAGGCTGAGGGTGAGGGAGGGTCAGTACTCAGGCTGAGGGTGAGGGAGGGTCAGTACTCAGGCTGAGGGTGAGGGAGGGTCAGTACTCAGGCTGAGGGTGAGGGAGGGTCAGTACTCAGGCTGAGGGTGAGGGAGGGCTGAGGGTGAGGGAGGGTCAGTACTGAGGCTGAGGGTGAGGGAGGGTCAGTACTCAGGCTGAGGGTGAGGGAGGGTCAGTACTCAGGCTGAGGGTGAGGGAGGGTCAGTACTCAGGCTGAGGGTGAGGGAGGGTCAGTACTCAGGCTGAGGGTGAGGGAGGGTCAGTGAGGGTGAGGGAGGGTCAGTACTCAGGCTGAGGGTGAGGGAGGGTCAGTACTCAGGCTGAGGGTGAGGGAGGGTCAGTACTCAGGCTGAGGGTGAGGGAGGGTCAGTACTCAGGCTGAGGGTGAGGGAGGGTCAGTACTCAGGCTGAGGGTGAGGGAGGGTCAGTACTCAGGCTGAGGGTGAGGGAGGGTCAGTACTCAGGCTGAGGGTGAGGGAGGGTCAGTACTCAGGCTGAGGGTGAGGGAGGGTCAGTACTCAGGCTGAGGGTGAGGGAGGGTCAGTACTCAGGCTGAGGGTGAGGGAGGGTCAGTACTCAGGCTGAGGGTGAGGGAGGGTCAGTACTCAGGCTGAGGGTGAGGGAGGGTCAGTACTCAGGCTGAGGGTGAGGGAGGGTCAGTACTCAGGCTGAGGGTGAGGGAGGGTCAGTACTCAGGCTGAGGGTGAGGGAGGGTCAGTACTCAGGCTGAGGGTGAGGGAGGGTCAGTACTCAGGCTGAGGGTGAGGGAGGGTCAGTACTCAGGCTGAGGGTGAGGGAGGGTCAGTCAGGCTGAGGGTGAGGGAGGGTCAGGGCTGAGGGTGAGGGAGGGTCAGTACTCAGGCTGAGGGTGAGGGAGGGTCAGTACTCAGGCTGAGGGTGAGGGAGGGTCAGTACTCAGGCTGAGGGTGAGGGAGGGTCAGTACTCAGGCTGAGGGTGAGGGAGGGTCAGTACTCAGGCTGAGGGTGAGGGAGGGTCAGTACTCAGGCTGAGGGTGAGGGAGGGTCAGTACTCAGGCTGAGGGTGAGGGAGGGTCAGTACTCAGGCTGAGGGTGAGGGAGGGTCAGTACTCAGGCTGAGGGTGAGGGAGGGTACTCAGTACTCAGGCTGAGGGTGAGGGAGGGTCAGTACTCAGGCTGAGGGTGAGGGAGGGTCAGTACTCAGGCTGAGGGTGAGGGAGGGTCAGTACTCAGGCTGAGGGTGAGGGAGGGTCAGTACTCAGGCTGAGGGTGAGGGAGGGTCAGTACTCAGGCTGAGGGTGAGGGAGGGTCAGTACTCAGGCTGAGGGTGAGGGAGGGTCAGTACTCAGGCTGAGGGTGAGGGAGGGTCAGTACTCAGGCTGAGGGTGAGGGAGGGTCAGTACTCAGGCTACTCAGTACTCAGGTTGAGGGTGAGGGAGGGTCAGTACTCAGGCTGAGGGTGAGGGAGGGTCAGTACTCAGGCTGAGGGTGAGGGAGGGTCAGTACTCAGGCTGAGGGTGAGGGAGGGTCAGTACTCAGGCTGAGGGTGAGGGAGGGTCAGTACTCAGGCTGAGGGTGAGGGAGGGTCAGTACTCAGGCTGAGGGTGAGGGAGGGTCAGTACTCAGGCTGAGGGTGAGGGAGGGTCAGTACTCAGGCTGAGGGTGAGGGAGGGTCAGTACTCAGGCTGAGGGTGAGGGAGGGTCAGTACTCAGGCTGAGGGTGAGGGAGGGTCAGTACTCAGGCTGAGGGTGAGGGAGGGTCAGTACTCAGGCTGAGGGTGAGGGAGGGTCAGTACTCAGGCTGAGGGTGAGGGAGGGTCAGTCCTCAGTACTTAGGCTGAGGGTGAGGGAGGGTCAGTACTCAGGCTGAGGGTGAGGGAGGGTCAGTACTCAGGCTGAGGGTGAGGGAGGGTCAGTACTCAGGCTGAGGGTGAGGGAGGGTCAGTACTCAGGCTGAGGGTGAGGGAGGGTCAGTACTCAGGCTGAGGGTGAGGGAGGGTCAGTACTCAGGCTGAGGGTGAGGGAGGGTCAGTACTCAGGCTGAGGGTGAGGGAGGGTCAGTACTCAGGCTGAGGGTGAGGGAGGGTCAGTACTCAGGCTGAGGGTGAGGGAGGGTCAGTACTCAGGCTGAGGGTGAGGGAGGGTCAGTACTCAGGCTGAGGGTGAGGGAGGGTCAGTACTCAGGCTGAGGGTGAGGGAGGGTCAGTACTCAGGCTGAGGGTGAGGGAGGGTCAGTACTCAGGCTGAGGGTGAGGGAGGGTCAGTACTCAGGCTGAGGGTGAGGGAGGGTCAGTACTCAGGCTGAGGGTGAGGGAGGGTCAGTACTCAGGCTGAGGGTGAGGGAGGGTCAGTACTCAGGCTGAGGGTGAGGGAGGGTCAGTACTCAGGCTGAGGGTGAGGGAGGGTCAGTACTCAGGCTGAGGGTGAGGGAGGGTCAGTACTCAGGCTGAGGGTGAGGGAGGGTCAGTACTCAGGAGGGTGAGGGAGGGTCAGTACTCAGAGGGTGAGGGAGGGTCAGTACTCAGGCTGAGGGTGAGGGAGGGTCAGTACTCAGGCTGAGGGTGAGGGAGGGTCAGTACTCAGGCTGAGGGTGAGGGAGGGTCAGTACTCAGGCTGAGGGTGAGGGAGGGTCAGTACTCAGGCTGAGGGTGAGGGAGGGTCAGTACTCAGGCTGAGGGTGAGGGAGGGTCAGTACTCAGGCTGAGGGTGAGGGAGGGTCAGTACTCAGGCTGAGGGTGAGGGAGGGTCAGTACTCAGGCTGAGGGTGAGGGAGGGTCAGTACTCAGGCTGAGGGTGAGGGAGGGTCAGTACTCAGGCTGAGGGTGAGGGAGGGTCAGTACTCAGGCTGAGGGTGAGGGAGGGTCAGTACTCAGGCTGAGGGTGAGGGAGGGTCAGTACTCAGGCTGAGGGTGAGGGAGGGTCAGTACTCAGGCTGAGGGTGAGGGAGGGTCAGTACTCAGGCTGAGGGTGAGGGAGGGTCAGTACTCAGGCTGAGGGTGAGGGAGGGTCAGTACTCAGGCTGAGGGTGAGGGAGGGTCAGTCCTCAGTACTCATGCTGAGGGTGAGGGAGGGTCAGTACTCAGGCTGAGGGTGAGGGAGGGTCAGTACTCAGGCTGAGGGTGAGGGAGGGTCAGTACTCAGGCTGAGGGTGAGGGAGGGTCAGTACTCAGGCTCAGGGTGAGGGAGGGTCCGTACTCAGACTGAGGGTGAGGGAGGGTCAGTACTCAGGCTGAGGGTGAGGGAGGGTCAGTACTCAGGCTGAGGGTGAGGGAGGGTCAGTACTCAGGCTGAGGGTGAGGGAGGGTCAGTACTCAGGCTGAGGGTGAGGGAGGGTCAGTACTCAGGCTGAGGGTGAGGGAGGGTCAGTACTCAGGCTGAGGGTGAGGGAGGGTCAGTACTCAGGCTGAGGGTGAGGGAGGGTCAGTACTCAGGCTGAGGGTGAGGGAGGGTCAGTACTCAGGCTGAGGGTGAGGGAGGGTCAGTACTCAGGCTGAGGGTGAGGGAGGGTCAGTACTCAGGCTGAGGGTGAGGGAGGGTCAGTACTCAGGCTGAGGGTGAGGGAGGGTCAGTACTCAGGCTGAGGGTGAGGGAGGGTCAGTACTCAGGCTGAGGGTGAGGGAGGGTCAGTACTCAGGCTGAGGGTGAGGGAGGGTCAGTACTCAGGCTGAGGGTGAGGGAGGGTCAGTACTCAGGCTGAGGGTGAGGGAGGGTCAGTACTCAGGCTGAGGGTGAGGGAGGGTCAGTACTCAGGCTGAGGGTGAGGGAGGGTCAGTACTCAGGCTGAGGGTGAGGGAGGGTCAGTACTCAGGCTGAGGGTGAGGGAGGGTCAGGGGTGAGGGAGGGTCTGAGGGTGAGGGAGGGTCAGTACTCAGGCTGAGGGTGAGGGAGGGTCAGTACTCAGGCTGAGGGTGAGGGAGGGTCAGTACTCAGGCTGAGGGTGAGGGAGGGTCAGTACTCAGGCTGAGGGTGAGGGAGGGTCAGTACTCAGGCTGAGGGTGAGGGAGGGTCAGTACTCAGGCTGAGGGTGAGGGAGGGTCAGTACTCAGGCTGAGGGTGAGGGAGGGTCAGTACTCAGGCTGAGGGTGAGGGAGGGTCAGTACTCAGGCTGAGGGTGAGGGAGGGTCAGTACTCAGGCTGAGGGTGAGGGAGGGTCAGTACTCAGGCTGAGGGTGAGGGAGGGTCAGTACTCAGGCTGAGGGTGAGGGAGGGTCAGTACTCAGGCTGAGGGTGAGGGAGGGTCAGTACTCAGGCTGAGGGTGAGGGAGGGTCAGTACTCAGGCTGAGGGTGAGGGAGGGTCAGTACTCAGGCTGAGGGTGAGGGAGGGTCAGTACTCAGGCTGAGGGTGAGGGAGGGTCAGTACTCAGGCTGAGGGTGAGGGAGGGTCAGTACTCAGGCTGAGGGTGAGGGAGGGTCAGTACTCAGGCTGAGGGTGAGGGAGGGTCAGTACTCAGGCTGAGGGTGAGGGAGGGTCAGTACTCAGGCTGAGGGTGAGGGAGGGTCAGTACTCAGGCTGAGGGTGAGGGAGGGTCAGTACTCAGGCTGAGGGTGAGGGAGGGTCAGTACTCAGGCTGAGGGTGAGGGAGGGTCAGTACTCAGTCTGAGGGTGAGGGAGGGTCCGTACTCAGGCTGCGGGTGAGGGAGGGTCAGTACTCAGGCTGAGGGTGAGGGAGGGTCAGTACTCAGGCTGAGGGTGAGGGAGGGTCAGTACTCAGGCTGAGGGTGAGGGAGGGTCAGTACTCAGGCTGAGGGTGAGGGAGGGTCAGTACTCAGGCTGAGGGTGAGGGAGGGTCAGTACTCAGGCTGAGGGTGAGGGAGGGTCAGTACTCAGGCTGAGGGTGAGGGAGGGTCAGTACTCAGGCTGAGGGTGAGGGAGGGTCAGTACTCAGTGAGGGAGGGTCAGTACTCAGGCTGAGGGTGAGGGAGGGTCAGTACTCAGGCTGAGGGTGAGGGAGGGTCAGTACTCAGGCTGAGGGTGAGGGAGGGTCAGTACTCAGGCTGAGGGTGAGGGAGGGTCAGTACTCAGGCTGAGGGTGAGGGGGTCAGGGTCAGGGTACTCAGGCTGAGGGTGAAGGAGGGTCAGTACTCAGGCTGAGGGTGAGGGAGGGTCAGTACTCAGGCTGAGGGTGAGGGAGGGTCAGTACTCAGGCTGAGGGTGAGGGAGGGTCAGTACTCAGGCTGAGGGTGAGGGAGGGTCAGTACTCAGGCTGAGGGTGAGGGAGGGTCAGTACTCAGGCTGAGGGTGAGGGAGGGTCAGTACTCAGGCTGAGGGTGAGGGAGGGTCAGTACTCAGGCTGAGGGTGAGGGAGGGTCAGTACTCAGGCTGAGGGTGAGGGAGGGTCAGTACTCAGGCTGAGGGTGAGGGAGGGTCAGTACTCAGGCTGAGGGTGAGGGGGTCAGGGTCAGTACTCAGGCTGAGGGTGAGGGAGGGTCAGTACTCAGGCTGAGGGTGAGGGAGGGTCAGTACTCAGGCTGAGGGTGAGGGAGGGTCAGTACTCAGGCTGAGGGTGAGGGAGGGTCAGTACTCAGGCTGAGGGTGAGGGAGGGTCAGTACTCAGGCTGAGGGTGAGGGAGGGTCAGTACTCAGGCTGAGGGTGAGGGAGGGTCAGTACTCAGGCTGAGGGTGAGGGAGGGTCAGTACTCAGGCTGAGGGTGAGGGAGGGTCAGTACTCAGGCTGAGGGTGAGGGAGGGTCAGTACTCAGGCTGAGGGTGAGGGAGGGTCAGTACTCAGGCTGAGGGTGAGGGAGGGTCAGTACTCAGGCTGAGGGTGAGAGAGGGTCAGGGCTGAGGGTGAGGGAGGGTCAGTACTCAGGCTGAGGGTGAGGGAGGGTCAGTACTCAGGCTGAGGGTGAGGGAGGGTCAGTACTCAGGCTGAGGGTGAGGGAGGGTCAGTACTCAGGCTGAGGGTGAGGGAGGGTCAGTACTCAGGCTGAGGGTGAGGGAGGGTCAGTACTCAGGCTGAGGGTGAGGGAGGGTCAGTACTCAGGCTGAGGGTGAGGGAGGGTCAGTACTCAGGCTGAGGGTGAGGGAGGGTCAGTACTCAGGCTGAGGGTGAGGGAGGGTCAGTACTCAGGCTGAGGGTGAGGGAGGGTCAGTACTCAGGCTGAGGGTGAGGGAGGGTCAGTACTCAGGCTGAGGGTGAGGGAGGGTCAGTACTCAGGCTGAGGGTGAGGGAGGGTCAGTACTCAGGCTGAGGGTGAGGGAGGGTCAGTACTCAGGCTGAGGGTGAGGGAGGGTCAGTACTCAGGCTGAGGGTGAGGGAGGGTCAGTACTCAGGCTGAGGGTGAGGGAGGGTCAGTACTCAGGCTGAGGGTGAGGGAGGGTCAGTACTCAGGCTGAGGGTGAGGGAGGGTCAGTACTCAGGCTGAGGGTGAGGGAGGGTCAGTACTCAGGCTGAGGGTGAGGGAGGGTCAGTACTCAGGCTGAGGGTGAGGGAGGGTCAGTACTCAGGCTGAGGGTGAGGGAGGGTCAGTACTCAGGCTGAGGGTGAGGGAGGGTCAGTACTCAGGCTGAGGGTGAGGGAGGGTCAGTACTCAGGCTGAGGGTGAGGGAGGGTCAGTACTCAGGCTGAGGGTGAGGGAGGGTCAGTACTCAGGCTGAGGGTGAGGGAGGGTCAGTACTCAGGCTGAGGGTGAGGGAGGGTCAGTACTCAGGCTGAGGGTGAGGGAGGGTCAGTACTCAGGCTGAGGGTGAGGGAGGGTCAGTACTCAGGCTGAGGGTGAGGGAGGGTCAGTACTCAGGCTGAGGGTGAGGGAGGGTCAGTACTCAGGCTGAGGGTGAGGGAGGGTCAGTACTCAGGCTGAGGGTGAGGGAGGGTCAGTACTCAGGCTGAGGGTGAGGGAGGGTCAGTACTCAGGCTGAGGGTGAGGGAGGGTCAGTACTCAGGCTGAGGGTGAGGGAGGGTCAGTACTCAGGCTGAGGGTGAGGGAGGGTCAGTACTCAGGCTGAGGGTGAGGGAGGGTCAGTACTCAGGCTGAGGGTGAGGGAGGGTCAGTACTCAGGCTGAGGGTGAGGGAGGGTCAGTACTCAGGCTGAGGGTGAGGGAGGGTCAGTACTCAGGCTGAGGGTGAGGGAGGGTCAGTACTCAGGCTGAGGGTGAGGGAGGGTCAGTACTCAGGCTGAGGGTGAGGGAGGGTCAGTACTCAGGCTGAGGGTGAGGGAGGGTCAGTACTCAGGCTGAGGGTGAGGGAGGGTCAGTACTCAGGCTGAGGGTGAGGGAGGGTCAGTACTCAGGCTGAGGGTGAGGGAGGGTCAGTACTCAGGCTGAGGGTGAGGGAGGGTCAGTACTCAGGCTGAGGGTGAGGGAGGGTCAGTACTCAGGCTGAGGGTGAGGGAGGGTCAGTACTCAGGCTGAGGGTGAGGGAGGGTCAGTACTCAGGCTGAGGGTGAAGGAGGGTCAGTGAGGGTGAGGGAGGGTCTACTCAGGCTGAGGGTCAGGACTCAGGCTGAGGGTGAGGGAGGGTCAGTACTCAGGCTGAGGGTGAGGGAGGGTCAGTACTCAGGCTGAGGGTGAGGGAGGGTCAGTACTCAGGCTGAGGGTGAGGGAGGGTCAGTACTCAGGCTGAGGGTGAGGGAGGGTCAGTACTCAGGCTGAGGGTGAGGGAGGGTCAGTACTCAGGCTGAGGGTGAGGGAGGGTCAGTACTCAGGCTGAGGGTGAGGGAGGGTCAGTACTCAGGCTGAGGGTGAGGGAGGGTCAGTACTCAGGCTGAGGGTGAGGGAGGGTCAGTACTCAGGCTGAGGGTGAGGGAGGGTCAGTACTCAGGCTGAGGGTGAGGGAGGGTCAGTACTCAGGCTGAGGGTGAGGGAGGGTCAGTACTCAGGCTGAGGGTGAGGGAGGGTCAGTACTCAGGCTGAGGGTGAGGGAGGGTCAGTACTCAGGCTGAGGGTGAGGGAGGGTCAGTACTCAGGCTGAGGGTGAGGGAGGGCCAGTACTCAGGCTGAGGGTGAGGGAGGGTCAGTGAGGGTGAGGGAGGGTCAGTACTCAGGCTGAGGGTGAGGGAGGGTCAGTACTCAGGCTGAGGGTGAGGGAGGGTCAGTACTCAGGCTGAGGGTGAGGGAGGGTCAGTACTCAGGCTGAGGGTGAGGGAGGGTCAGTACTCAGGCTGAGGGTCAGTACTCAGGCTGAGGGTGAGGGAGGGTCAGTACTCAGGCTGAGGGTGAGGGAGGGTCAGTACTCAGGCTGAGGGTGAGGGAGGGTCAGTACTCAGGCTGAGGGTGAGGGAGGGTCAGTACTCAGGCTGAGGGTGAGGGAGGGTCAGTACTCAGGCTGAGGGTGAGGGAGGGTCAGTACTCAGGCTGAGGGTGAGGGAGGGTCAGTACTCAGGCTGAGGGTGAGGGAGGGTCAGTACTCAGGCTGAGGGTGAGGGAGGGTCAGTACTCAGGCTGAGGGTGAGGGAGGTTCAGTACTCAGGCTGAGGGTGAGGGAGGGTCAGTACTCAGGCTGAGGGTGAGGGTCAGTACTCAGGCTGAGGGTGAGGGAGGGTCAGTACTCAGGCTGAGGGTGAGAGAGGGTCAGTACTCAGGCTGAGGGTGAGGGAGGGTCAGTACTCAGGCTGAGGGTGAGGGAGGGTCAGTACTCAGGCTGAGGGTGAGGGAGGGTCAGTACTCAGGCTGAGGGTGAGGGAGGGTACTCAGTGAGGGTGAGGGAGGGTCAGTACTCAGGCTGAGTGTGAGGGAGGGTCAGTACTCAGTAGGGTGAGGGAGGGTCAGTACTCAGGCTGAGGGTGAGGGAGGGTCAGTACTCAGGCTGAGGGTGAGGGAGGGTCAGTACTCAGGCTGAGGGTGAGGGAGGGTCAGTACTCAGGCTGAGGGTGAGGGAGGGTCAGTACTCAGGCTGAGGGTGAGGGAGGGTCAGTACTCAGGCTGAGGGTGAGGGAGGGTCAGTACTCAGGCTGAGGGTGAGGGAGGGTCAGTACTCAGGCTGAGGGTGAGGGAGGGTCAGTACTCAGGCTGAGGGTGAGGGAGGGTCAGTACTCAGGCTGAGGGTGAGGGTCAGTACTCAGGCTGAGGGTGAGGGAGGGTCAGTACTCAGGAGGGTGAGGGAGGGTCAGTACTCAGGCTGAGGGTGAGGGAGGGTCAGTACTCAGGCTGAGGGTGAGGGAGGGTCAGTACTCAGGCTGAGGGTGAGGGAGGGTCAGTACTCAGGCTGAGGGTGAGGGAGGGTCAGTACTCAGGCTGAGGGTGAGGGAGGGTCAGTACTCAGGCTGAGGGTGAGGGAGGGTCAGTACTCAGGCTGAGGGTGAGGGAGGGTCAGTACTCAGGCTGAGGGTGAGGGAGGGTCAGTACTCAGGCTGAGGGTGAGGGAGGGTCAGTACTCAGGCTGAGGGTGAGGGAGGGTCAGTACTCAGGCTGAGGGTGAGGGAGGGTCAGTACTCAGGCTGAGGGTGAGGGAGGGTCAGTACTCAGGCTGAGGGTGAGGGAGGGTCAGTACTCAGGCTGAGGGTGAGGGAGGGTCAGTACTCAGGCTGAGGGTGAGGGAGGGTCTGTACTCAGGCTGAGGGTGAGGGAGGGTCAGTACTCAGGCTGAGGGTGAGGGAGGGTCAGTACTCAGGCTACTCAGAGGGTGAGGGAGGGTCAGTACTCAGGAGGGTGAGGGAGGGTCAGTACTCAGAGGGTGAGGGAGGGTCAGTACTCAGGCTGAGGGTGAGGGAGGGTCAGTACTCAGGCTGAGGGTGAGGGAGGGTCAGTACTCAGGCTGAGGGTGAGGGAGGGTCAGTACTCAGGCTGAGGGTGAGGGAGGGTCAGTACTCAGGCTGAGGGTGAGGGAGGGTCAGTACTCAGGCTGAGGGTGAGGGAGGGTCAGTACTCAGGCTGAGGGTGAGGGAGAGTACTCAGTGAGGGTGAGGGAGGGTCTACTCAGGCAGTACTCAGAGGGTGATGGAGGGTCAGTACTCCGGCTGAGGGTGAGGGAGGGTCAGTACTCAGGCTGAGGGTGAGGGAGGGTCAGTACTCAGGCTGAGGGTGAGGGAGGGTCAGTACTCAGGCTGAGGGTGAGGGAGGGTCAGTACTCAGGCTGAGGGTGAGGGAGGGTCAGTACTCAGGCTGAGGGTGAGGGAGGGTCAGTACTCAGGCTGAGGGTGAGGGAGGGTCAGTACTCAGGAGGGTGAGGGAGGGTCAGTACTCAGGCTGAGGGTGAGGGAGAGTCAGTACTCAGGCTGAGGGTGAGGGAGGGTCAGTACTCAGGCTGAGGGTGAGGGAGGGTGAGGGAGGGTCAGTACTCAGGCAGGCTGAGGGTGAGGGAGGGTCAGTACTCAGGCTGAGGGTGAGGGAGGGTCAGTACTCAGGCTGAGGGTGAGGGAGGGTCAGTACTCAGGCTGAGGGTGAGGGAGGGTCAGTACTCAGGCTGAGGGTGAGGGAGGGTCAGTACTCAGGCTGAGGGTGAGGGAGGGTCAGTACTCGGGCTGAGGGTGAGGGTGCGGGAGGGTCAGTACTCAGGCTGAGGGTGAGGGAGGGTCAGTACTCAGGCTGAGGGTGAGGGAGGGTCAGTACTCAGGCTGAGGGTGAGGGAGGGTCAGTACTCAGGAGGGTGAGGGAGGGTCAGTACTCAGAGGGTGAGGGAGGGTCAGTACTCAGGCTGAGGGTGAGGGAGGGTCAGTACTCAGGCTGAGGGTGAGGGAGGGTCAGGGTGAGGGTGACGGAGGGCCAGTACTCAGGCTGAGGGTGAGGGAGGGTCAGTACTCAGGCTGAGGGTGAGGGAGGGTCAGTACTCAGGCTGAGGGTGAGGGAGGGTCAGTACTCAGGCTGAGGGTGAGGGAGGGTCTGTACTCAGGAGGGTGAGGGAGGGTCAGTACTCAGGCTGAGGGTGAGGGAGGGTCAGTACTCAGGCTGAGGGTGAGGGAGGGTCAGTACTCAGGCTGAGGGTGAGGGAGGGTCAGTACTCAGGCTGAGGGTGAGGGAGGGTCAGTACTCAGGCTGAGGGTGAGGGAGGGTCAGTACTCAGGCTGAGGGTGAGGGAGGGTCAGTACTCAGGCTGAGGGTGAGGGAGGGTCAGTACTCAGGCTGAGGGTGAGGGAGGGTCAGTACTCAGGCTGAGGGTGAGGGAGGGTCAGTACTCAGGCTGAGGGTGAGGGAGGGTCAGTACTCAGGCTGAGGGTGAGGGAGGGTCAGTACTCAGGCTGAGGGTGAGGGAGGGTCAGTACTCAGGCTGAGGGTGAGGGAGGGTCAGTACTCAGGCTGAGGGTGAGGGAGGGTCAGTACTCAGGCTGAGGGTGAGGGAGGGTACAGTAGGGTGAGGGAGGGTCTACAGGCTGAGGGTGAGGGAGTGTCAGTACTCAGGCTGAGGGTGAGGGAGGGTCAGTACTCAGGCTGAGGGTGAGGGAGGGTCAGTACTCAGGATGAGGCTGAGGGTGAGGGAGGGACAGTACTCAGGCTGAGGGTGAGGGAGGGTCAGTACTCAGGCTGAGGGTGAGGGAGGGTCAGTACTCAGGCTGAGGGTGAGGGAGGGTCAGTACTCAGGCTGAGGGTGAGGGAGGGTCAGTACTCAGGCTGAGGGTGAGGGAGGGTCAGTACTCAGGCTGAGGGTGAGGGAGGGTCAGTACTCAGGCTGAGGGTGAGGGAGGGTCAGTACTCAGGCTGAGGGTGAGGGAGGGTCAGTACTCAGGCTGAGGGTGAGGGAGGGTCAGTACTCAGGCTGAGGGTGAGGGAGGGTCAGTACTCAGGCTGAGGGTGAGGGAGGGTCAGTACTCAGGCTGAGGGTGAGGGAGGGTCAGTACTCAGGCTGAGGGTGAGGGAGGGTCAGTACTCAGGCTGAGGGTGAGGGAGGGTCAGTACTCAGGCTGAGGGTGAGGGAGGGTCAGTACTCAGGCTGAGGGTGAGGGAGGGTCAGTACTCAGGCTGAGGGTGAGGGAGGGTCAGTACTCAGGCTGAGGGTGAGGGAGGGTCAGTACTCAGGCTGAGGGTGAGGGAGGGTCAGTACTCAGGCTGAGGGTGAGGGAGGGTCAGTACTCAGGCTGAGGGTGAGGGAGGGTCAGTACTCAGGCTGACTACTCAGGCTGAGGGCGAGGGAGGGTCAGTACTCAGGCTGAGGGTGAGGGAGGGTCAGTACTCAGGCTGAGGGTGAGGGAGGGTCAGTACTCAGGCTGAGGGTGAGGGAGGGTCAGTACTCAGGCTGAGGGTGAGGGAGGGTCAGAACTCAGTGTGAGGGTGACGGAGGGTCAGTACTCAGGCTGAGGGTGAGGGAGGGTCAGTACTCAGGCTGAGGGTGAGGGAGGGTCAGTACTCAGGCTGAGGGTGAGGGAGGGTCAGTACTCAGGCTGAGGGTGAGGGAGGGTCAGTACTCAGGCTGAGGGTGAGGGAGGGTCAGTACTCAGGCTGAGGGTGAGGGAGGGCTGAGGGTGAGGGAGGGTCAGCACTCAGGCTGAGGGTGAGGGAGGGTCAGTACTCAGGCTGAGGGTGAGGGAGGGTCAGTACTCAGGCTGAGGGTGAGGGAGGGTCAGTACTCAGGCTGAGGGTGAGGGAGGGTCAGTACTCAGGCTGAGGGTGAGGGAGGGTCAGTACTCAGGCTGAGGGTGAGGGAGGGTCAGTACTCAGGCTGAGGGTGAGGGAGGGTCAGTACTCAGGCTGAGGGTGAGGGAGGGTCAGTACTCAGGCTGAGGGTGAGCGAGGGTCAGTACTCAGGCTGAGGGTGAGGGAGGGTCAGTACTCAGGTTGAGGGTGAGGGAGGGTCAGTACTCAGGCTGAGGGTGTGTGAGGGTACTCAGGCTGAGGGTGAGGGAGGGTCAGTACTCAGCTGAGGGTGAGGGAGGGTCAGTACTCAGGCAGTACTCAGGCTGAGGGTGAGGGAGGATGTTAGTGCCGTGGTTGTGTTTATTA
This sequence comes from Cherax quadricarinatus, assembly GCF_038502225.1. Classification (NCBI taxonomy): domain Eukaryota; kingdom Metazoa; phylum Arthropoda; class Malacostraca; order Decapoda; family Parastacidae; genus Cherax; species Cherax quadricarinatus. Next base: position 3,471 of record NW_027195530.1, on the reverse strand, counting down.
CTGATCACTGCTGGCCACTCACTCCACACATCAGGTACCTAATATATTCTCTTTACCTCTGTAACTTGCTCACCTGTCAAAACTTTGTGGCCCAGTCCCTGGTCCCATTATGTACCTCTGTAATCCTCTGACTAACACCCACAGGATGGGTATAGGGTGACTACCACCCACAGGATGGGTATAGGGTGACTAACACCCACAGGATGGGTATGGGGTGACTACCACCCACAGGATGTGTATGGGATGACTACCACCCACAGGATGGGTATAGGATGACTAACACCCACAGGATGGGTATAGGGTGACTAACACCCACAGGATGGGTATGGGGTGACTACCACCCACAGGATGGGTATGGGGTGACTACCACCCACAGGATGGGTATGGGATGACTACCACCCACAGGATGGGTATAGGATGACTAACACCCACAGGATGGGTATAGGGTGACTACCACCCACAGGATGGGTATGGGGTGACTACCACCCACAGGATGGGTATGGGGTGACTACCACCCACAGGATGGGTATGGGGTGACTACCACCCACATGATGGGTATGGGGTGACTACCACCCACAGGATGGGTATGGGGTGACTACCACCCACAGGATGGGTATGTGGTGACTACCGCCCACAGGATGGGTATGGGGTGACTACCGCCCACAGGATGGGTATGGGGTGACTACCACCCACAGGATGGGTATGGGGTGACTACCACCCACAGGATGGGTATGGGGTGACTACCACCCACAGGATGGGTATGGGGTGACTACCACCACAGGATACAGATACTAATGCCGGAAAAAAAAATCCCCCCCAGTACCAACAATACCACCAGTCCGATAACATTCTTCTTTGCAAATATACAGGGTCTAAAGCCAGCAACAAACAACAAAATACCTTTCATCCGTGGACTGCTTGCAGAGGCAAAGGCAATGTTCGCGGCTTTCACTGAGACCAACATAAAGGATCACTTGGACAATGAAATATGGATCCCAGGTTACAACCTATACAGATGTGACAGAGTGAACAGGCAAAAGGGGGGGGTTGGCCTGTACATTGCAGAGTCACTTGTTTGCACAGAACTGCTTAATGCCTCAAATGACGTAGTGGAAGTTTTAGCAGTAAAGGTCGAGAACCAAAACCTAGTCATTGTGGTAGTCTACAAGCCTCCGGATGCAACATCCCAGCAATTCCAGGAACAGCTGTTAAAAATTGACCACTGTCTGGAAAATCTTCCAGCTCCTGCACCCAACATCTTGCTCCTGGGGGATTTCAACTTAAGGCACCTAAAATGGAGGAATATAGCAAATAATATTGTTGCAGTAATAACACCAGGAGGCAGCTCTGATGAAAACTCACACTCACACGAGCTTTTAAATCTCTGCACAAAATTCAATTTAAACCAGCAAATAATAGAGCCTACTAGACTGGAGAATACACTAGACCTCATATTCACTAACAATGATGAACTGATAAGAAATGTCACCATATCAAAAACAATATACTCAGATCACAACATAATTGAGGTTCAGACATGTATGCGAGGAGCCCCAGACCGACAAAATGAGACTAGTCACGAGGGAGCATTCACCAAATTCAACTTCAATAACAAAAACATAAAGTGGGACCAAGTAAACCAAGTCCTAACCGATATAAGCTGGGAAGATATACTAAGCAACACAGACCCAAACTTATGCCTAGAACAGATTAACTCGGTGGCACTCGATGTATGCACAAGGCTTATTCCTCTAAGAAAAAGGAGGAGTAGATGTAAAATAGAAAGAGACAGGCGCTCCCTTTACAGGCGACGGAAAAGAATAACAGAGCGGCTAAAAGAGGTCAATATATCTGAAATGCGCAGGGAGACACTGGTCAGAGAAATAGCAAGCATCGAACTTAAGCTAAAAGAATCCTTTAGGAGTCAGGAATCGCGGGAAGAACTAAAAGCTATAAATGAAATCGAAACAAACCCAAAGTATTTCTTCTCCTATGCCAAATCAAAATAGAGAACAACGCCCAGTATTGGGCCCCTACTTAAACAAGATGGGTCCTACACAGATGACAGCAAGGAAATGAGTGAGCTACTCAAGTCCGAATATGACTCAGTTTTTAGCAAGCCGCTAACCAGACTGAGAGTCGAAGATCAAAATGAATTTTTTATGAGAGAGCCACAAAATTTTATTAACACAAGCCTATCCGGTGTTATCCTGACGCCAAATGACTTCGAACAGGCGATAAATGACATGCCCATGCACTCTGCCCCAGGGCCAGACTCATGGAACTCTGTGTTCATCAAGAACTGCAAGAAGCCCCTATCACAAGCCTTTTCCATCCTATGGAGAGGGAGCATGGACACGGGGGTCGTCCCTCAGTTACTAAAAACAACAGACATAGCCCCACTCCACAAAGGTGGCAGTAAAGCAACAGCAAAGAACTACAGACCAATAGCACTAACATCCCATATCATAAAAATCTTTGAAAGGGTCCTAAGAAGCAAGATCACCACCCATCTAGAAACCCATCCGTTACACAACCCAGGGCAACATGGGTTTAGAACAGGTCGCTCCTGTCTGTCTCAACTACTGGATCACTACGAGAAGGTCCTAAATGCACTAGAAGACAAAAAGAATGCAGATGTAATATATACAGACTTTGCAAAAGCCTTCGACACGTGTGACCATGGCGTAATAGCGCACAAAATGCGCGCTAAAGGAATAACAGGAAAAGTCGGTCGATGGATCTATAATTTCCTCACTAACAGAACACAGAGAGTAGTCGTCAACAGAGTAAAGTCCGAGGCAGCTACGGTGAAAAGCTCTGTTCCACAAGGCACAGTACTAGCTCCCATCTAGTTCCTCATCCTCATATCCGACATAGACAAGGATGTCAGCCACAGCACCGTGTCTTCCTTTGCAGATGACACCCGAATCTGCATGACAGTGTCTTCCATTGCAGACACTGCAAGGCTCCAGGCGGACATCAACCAAATCTTTCAGTGGGCTGCAGAAAACAATATGAAGTTCAACGATGAGAAATTTCAATTACTCAGATATGGTAAACATGAGGAAATTAAATCTTCATCAGAGTACAAAACAAATTCTGGCCACAAAATAGAGCGAAACACCAACGTCAAAGACCTGGGAGTGATTATGTCGGAGGATCTCACCTTCAAGGACCATAACATTGTATCAATCGCATCTGCTAGAAAAATGACAGGATGGATAATGAGAACATTCAAAACTAGGGAGGCAAAGCCCATGATGACACTCTTCAGGTCACTTGTTCTATCTAGGCTGGAATATTGCTGCACTCTAACAGCACCTTTCAAGGCAGGTGAAATTGCCGACCTAGAAAATGTACAGAGAACTTTCACGGCGCGCATAACGGAGATAAAACACCTCAATTACTGGGAGCGCTTGAGGTTTCTAAACCTGTATTCCCTGGAACGCAGGAGGGAGAGATACATGA